>NC_133758.1:86045123-86350123 GCF_036562045.2 Rhinolophus sinicus
TAGACAAGATATGTCACTCTCTCTTCCTTTGACCCAGTTAACTTATTAACTTACTGATTTATTTATTGTATAAATTATACAATATACGAATTTGTTTGCTGGCTCTGTGAGATCTTGAAGCAGTAGTTCTTAACATTTTTTAAAGGAACCCAAACAACTTTGAGACTGATGAATGCAGTAAACCCTCTTTTGGATTCATACATCCACAAAACACTCATACTTGATACCAGTGGTTTCACATACCACTCCTGAAGTCCGTGATGACCAGGGCCTCATTAAGAATCCTTGTCTAAAAGAAAAGTGGAAACTCTTGCATAATCAATGATATCCAATGGACTATCAATTACTTTGAAATGGTCTACTCTCTTTGAAACTCTTGCCTTCAGCCTTGGTGCTTGACCTTTTGTCTGAAACCCTTTTTTTCCATAACCTCTCTATTTCCTGGTTTCGATATGACCAAATCCTGCTTGCTCCTTCAGGCATTGGTTTGGAATTTACTTTGGCTAGTCTCTTTTGACCCCTAAATATTAAATACCCTTCTCATATGTCCGTTGCAACATGCTCTTACCATTCTATTATTAATACTCTATTACTTCTCTGTTTCTCTCACTAGATTATTAACCTCTATATGATTGCCTTGTTTATTGTTATAGCCCAGACGCCTGGTATAGCACCTAACACAGGGTAAGAGCTCAATATTGTTGAATAATAAATGAATAAGTGTTTGAAAACTATTACAGCAGCCTCTGGAATACCTCAATATACAGTATTTTATTGACTTTAAAAGTGCCATTAGTGTTAAATACATGATTACTTTATTTTTTATTACTTCAAGTATTTTATTATTTTATGGACCACTGAGAAAGACAAAAACTATCAATTAACCTACAACTGAATTCTAAGGAACTCTCAATTATATAGTAATTTTCTATTTCAGAGTTGTTAAAATATGTAAAAATAGTATATTAGAGTCCATGAAATATAAAAATTTTGAATTTATGGGAAGTTATGGAGCTTTTTAAAGAAACATTTTCTTTTTATCACCAGCAATCCGTAACCCAACATTAAAATAAAAGCTCTTATAAAACACTTATATATCACATTGACTTTCATAATTCCTTTCCTCCCTTAGTCTTCATGCGCTAAATATTTATTTGTACATGTTCAAATGTGCAATAAATATATTTGGTAAAAAGCACATATGCTAATTCATTTATTTTCCCACAAAAACCCTAATGCACTGAGTATTTAGTAAAAACTGTCAATGCCTTGGCAGAGAGCCCATTTGCAAAATTGAATTCTGTGCAGGCTCAGAAGGGTTGATTTGGTGGCTGTGCTTGGTGTTCTTCCATGAGAGGATGCTGAATCTTGTCAGCAGTAGCTGCAATGTTCTCAAGGTCTGAAAGTGTGAAATTATCATGTCCTAAGAACTCTAATAACACTATTCTTCACGAGGCATGAGGCAGCTCTAGGAAAGACAAAAAAGAAAAAAAGAAAAAACAAACAAAACACTGGCTTTTGAATACTGGATGCCTGGTCACTTCCTGAAATTCTATAGTAGCAAAAATAACATTTGTAAAATGAAGATAATTCCTGTGGGTTTGCTGTATGAAATAAATGAGGAAATATCTGTGAAATCCATGCAAATGTAAAGCAATTGCAGTGCAAAGCAAGTTCTATCCAAGTGTAGAAATGAGTTTTAAAATTGCTTTTACCTACATAATCTCACAACATCCTGGGAAATGGGATAGGACCAATGTTATTATCCCCATTTCATGTGCAGTCATCTAGTTAGAAAGTATAGGAGCCCCAAATGTGTATGTCTAGATTTGGTGATCCTTAATTTATGTGTACCTAGAAACAGAACCTCAAAATATGTAAAGCAAAAACAAACAGAACTATTCCACTTCACTTCAGTTATCTAAGCATGACTCGCAGAAACTGAAACACTTGAAGAAAGTAGAAGGATGGAGATAATAAAGATAAGACCAGCAATCAATGAAATGGAAAACAAATTTAAAGAGAGAATGTCTACTTTATGGAATATTATTCGGTCATAAAAAAAAAAAGTCTTGATACATGCTACAACATGGAAGCACCTTGAAAATATGCAGAGTGAAAGAAGCCTGATGCAAAAGGTCACGTATTGCGCGATATGAAATAGCCAGATGAGACAAATGCACAGAGACAGAAAGCAGATTAGTAGTTACCAGGGGTTGGGGGAAGAGCGTAATGGGGAGTAACGGCTCACTGGGTATGGGTTTCCTTTTAGGGTAATGAAAATATTCTGGCACTGGATATTGGTGACGGCTGCACAATATTGTGAATGTATTAAATGCCACTGATCCACATACTTTAAAATGGTTTGAATGGTGAATTTTATGATATGTGAATTTTACCACAATAAAAAAACTTAAGTAGAAAAGACAAAACATTCAAAAGTTGATTATTGAAAATACTAATAAAATTTATAATTGCCTAGAAAGACTAACAGAAAGAGAGATAGAGATAGAGATAGATAGATAGACATTAGAAATACTAAATATAAGGAATGAAGAAGAGAATATCACAGGTCCTAAAGATATTTTCAAAAAGCATATTATGAACTACTTTATTCCACTAACTGTAAATTTGGATGAGAAGGATGAATTCTTAAATTTATTAAAAAAAATACATAAGAAGGAACAGAAGTGTCCATATTTTCATATTTATTAAAGAAACGGAACCTGTAATCAAAATCTTCAGTTTCAGATAACTTCATGAGTGAATTCTTCCAAATATTTAAGTAAGAAATAATAATAAATTTTACACAAATTTTCCAGAAAATAGAAAAACTCTTTCTCAACTCTTTTAACAAACCAACATAACCTTAAACCAAAATCTTACAAGTTAATTACAAGAAAAAAATTAAAATTACAGACCAATATTTATCATGAACATGGACATTAATATCTTAAACAAAGTATTAGACAATGGAATCCACCGTGTATAGACAATAATATATTATGACCACGTGGGGTATATTCCTATGATACAAGTTTGACTTAAGGCAATAATTGATAGAATAAAGGAGAAAAATAATATGATCATCTCAATAGATGCAGAAAAACTATTTTAAAAAATGCAATGCTTATTTCAGGTGCCCGGATGGCTCAGTTGGCTAGAGTGCAAGCTCTTAACAACATGGTTGCTGGTTCAATTCCCACATGGGATGGTGGGCTGCATACCCTGCAACTAAGATTGAAAAATGGTGACTGGACTTGGAGCTGAGCTGCGCCCTCCGCAATTAGATTGAAGGACAATGACTTGACTTGGAGCTGATGGGCCCTGGAAAAACACAGTGTTCCCCAATGTTCCACCCCCCCAAAAAAAATTAATGCTTATTTAAAAACTGTTAGTTAATGAGAAATAGCGTGAAAATGTATTAGTCACATGAAGAACAGCTACCAAAGGGGAAAAGCTGTAGCAAACATCATATTTGGTGAGAAATTGAAAGCTTTCTATGGTGCTTAAGAAAGAGACAAGGATGATCGCTACTATCACATATACTCAATATTAAACTAGAGGGTAAGAAAAAGAAGTAAAAGATACCAAGATTGGAAAATAAAATCTGAAACACTTATTATTCACAGACAACACGATTGGAATGTAAATAATCTAAAACACTTTGCAGATAAACTTAAAATTAATATGTGAATTTACCAAGGTAGTAAGCAACAGCATCAGTATCCAGAATTATTTCTTTTTGTATAGTAAACAATAATTATCAAAAGAACATTTTAAAAAGGTAATATCTATAATAGCATCAAACTACTAAATTCTTAGGATCTAAAAGAGATATACTAAATCTCTACACAGAAAACTATGAAACTTTACTGACAGAAACCAAAGATCTAAATAAATACATATACCAACTGCAGTTATTGGAAGACTCAAACTTTAATGATGTCCATTATCCCAAAATGATCTGTACATCCAATGCAATCCCAATCAAAATCTTACCAAAGTATTGTGGTAATTGACATGATGATTCTAAATTTAAATGAAGCACAAAAAGTAAAGAATAACCATAAGAATTTTGAGGACAAATTTAAAGGATTTTACTACCTAAATTCAATATTTAATATAAATATAATTAAAATAGTGTGATGTTGGTGTAATGATTGACAGAATAAAGAGTCCAGATATAAACCCACATATCTATGGCCACCTTATTTATGACAAAGTGCCATTGCAATGCTTAAGGAAAGGACTTTCTTTTCAATAAACAATGTTGTATCAATTGGATATATATGTGGCCACAAATAAATCTTGATCCCTACTCACAGGAAGATATATTTCAGATAGGTGATAAATCTAAATATAGAAAATGAAAAATAGATTTTTATAAGATAACCAAAAAGCATATTGTCTAACCTATGCAAAGATTTCTTAAACAGAATACACAGTGTCACGTCCATAAAAGAAAATATCGATAAATTGGATTTCATTAAAATTGCAAATTTTCTGTTCATCAAAAGACATGATTGAGAAAATTAAAAAACTCAACAAAAAGTAAAACATATTTTCAATACAGACATCCACAAATGACTCATACCTACAAATCAATAAGAAAAATAATGTCAACCAATTTTGTTAAAGGCCAAAAGTTGAACATTCACTGCACAAAAGAAGACACCAAATGGCCATTAAGCATAAGAAAAGATGTTCATTTCCACTAGTCAACTGAGGATTGCAAATAAAAACCACAGTGAGATAGATATTGCTACACACCCATCAGAATAGTTAAAATTAAAAAGAAAAGAAGAAAAGAACTGACACTGTTAATTGCTGGCAAGGAAGTAGAGCAACTAGAACTTTCCAGCATTATGAGTGGGAGAGTATATTGGTACAGCCACTATGGAAAACTAATAAAAGTGCACATGTGTATACCTCATCATCCAATACTTCCAATTCGGCATATGTACACAACAGAAATGTTCATATATGTGCATTAAAATACATCATACAAGAAAGAAAGTTCATTGCAGCTTAGTTATAATATTTAAAAATCTGAATACAACATTAATGTCCATCAATAGTTGAATGGATAAATAAATTGTAGTATATTCATACAACGAATATACTATACATAACAAATGAAAAAGAATGAACTACTTCAGCATACAGAAAAAAAGGCTTACAACAATGGTTTATTTATTGCTCATGCTACACGTCCATTGTAGTTTTGCTGCAGCTCTGCTTCCTATCATCACCAATCCAGGATCGAGTCTGGCACAACAGATTGGATCTAGAATGTTACAAGCTTGGGGACGAAGAGAAAAGAGACACAGTGAAACACATACAGTCTCTTAAAATTTCTACCTGGAAGTGACATATTGTCGTGTAAGGTGTCATGCGGGGTCTCTGCTCCCGCTCCCTGCATAAGAACGCAGGATATGGTGAGGCCAAAAAGGAACACCCACGGAGCCATAGGTAGGGGAGTCATAACACTATAGTCTTGCTGGCGGCTGGGTTGGAGACACAGGAGGCAGGAGCCACGCTGTCTGCAACCCGCCGTCCTAACTGCAATCCGTGCTTGCCAGCCACCGTCTACTTGCTAGCCTCCATTTTCTGCTAGCATAGCCAGGCAGTTATATTAGTGGCCAATGGCTCACTGGTTACAGCTGACAGCCAACTAGCCACAGCTGATGGCCATCCGATCACAATTGATGGCCATTTACTACCTGAGCCAGCAACTTTCTACGTGAGGCCGAGAGCCTGGAAACTGCACTCCTGGCTCTGTCCCCACACATATGGTTAATTCTACCAATATTTCATTGAGCAAACTAAGTCATATGGCCACTTTTGAGCTCAGCAGTACAGAGATGTATCATCGGCCCACTGAAGGTAGCACACCAAGAAGAGAACCAGGATATTTGGGCAACAGTTATCCAGCTTACCATAGAGGTTGAGCAGGTGAGTATCTGGCTTCTCTCTTGGGCAAATGGAAATCATATTGAATGTCTGTGTCTGGTTCCTTAGAAATAGAGGCTGAGAGAGGATTTCAGAAGCACATGATTTAATGAGAAAGTGTTTTTTAGTAAAAATCCTGGAAAGGAGTGAGGGTAGCAAGACAAAGATAGGGAAAGGACTATAATATTTAAATTTGTTAATGGTAGGGCACATCTGACTTTATAATTTCCATCACTTATGTATGTATTGTGTGTATGTACTCATATGTATATGTGACTTTTAGCATATGATTTGATTATTTTGAATACTAGTGGGCTTTTCTAGAATCCATTCACAGACAATTTATTTTCCAAAGCTCGTGAGTTTTCATTCTACCTACAATCTTCAGATTCATCGCAGAAGTCACTATTTTTTTCTGCAGTGGAAATTGCTAACAGTCCACAGAATGCTCCACCTGCACTTCATTTACGTTTTACTTCTTAATGGAACCAATGACATTCTACAGGTTTATGTGATTCACCAGTTAGCTGTTAGAAACCACAGAGCTCCTGGAGCTTGATTAACACAGTTTTGTGGTAAGTATTCATTTCACCAGTTCCCAGAGTCACCCCTGATGGACTGAGCTTTTTCTGCTATGTCTGTTCTAGAGAGTACCAAACTGCGTGTTAAAAGTTCCCATTACATTCTCTGCTCCTACTTGGTTTTCCTCAATTGGATGACGTGTCCTTGACTGTGCTTATTATGGTCTTTTATATCTCCAGTAAATTGCTTTTCTGAACAACTTCATTGCATGGGGAAAATGAGTTTTAAGTAAAGCTAAGTGATTTGTTTTCTTGCTATAGACAAATTCCTGCAGTATTGTGATAAACAATATGAACACAAGGACATCAATAATACCAAGTGACACCAGGTGTTCTGTGATGATGTGATAGAAACACCAGCACCTTCCACTTCTTTTCCAATATCCTTTGGGTGCAGTGTTTTAAAAACCCTGGCTATGGATTAGAATCATGTAGGGAGATTTTATAAAATACCAGTGTGTCTTCCTTCCCTACAGAGGTAGAAACTAGAGCCTATATTTCCCCAACGCTCTTGAAGCCACAGTGCAGGACATAATTTTGTGTCTGTAAATCAGAATGGCTTGAGCAAGGCTAAAATTTGAAACTGATTGAGAAAGAGGCAGTATTACAAGTATGTTTTGCTAGTGTGAAGTTTGGCTGCATTCAAAGCTCTGAACCCTCCAGTTCTTACGATTCCTTAAGCTCTGGTCTTACCCATCATGGCTGCAGCTATTTTCACTCCTACCAACAATGCATGAGGTTCCTTATATCCCCACCTCCCCATCAACACTTGGCAATATAGAGCCTTTTAATTTTTGCAAGTCTAATAGATTAAAGCAATTTAAGAATTCTGTTTTAATTGACACTGCTCTGATTACTAAAGATTCTCAGCATGTTTTCATGTATTTCATTTCCCCCTGCCCCTACTCTTCACACCATTGACCTCTTTGGGGTTACTATCTCCACTGTGTTATTCTCAAGAGTTTCTAGTATGTTCTACTTCATAATACCTTGTCAGTTTAACATTGCAAATATTTCTCATTCTGATATTAATCTATTATCTTTGCCTATGGTGTCCTTCCCTGAATAGAATTATTCAATTTTGATGACTCAAATTCAACCAACTTTTTTGTCCTAGGGTTTATATTTTTGAAATTTTGTTTCAGAAGTCCTTCCCTACCCTTAGGTCATAAAGACATTCTCCTACATTATCTTCTATTAACTCTAAAGGTTATGGACCCTTGTTTGGAAGTTACCTAGTAAGGTTAAGTATTAATAGAACAGTTTTACTTCCTTTCATAGAGTAAGTCCATTCTCCCAATGCCATTTCCTAAACAACATCCTTTCCCTATTAATTAGTACTGCTAACTTAATCTTATACTAATTCCCCAAAGACCTCTATTCTATTCCATTTATCTATTTTTTTTTTTCCGGCACCAATATTGAACTAGTAATTAGGCTGGCCCCTGCTCTTCATTTTTATTTTTTGAAGTTGACTCTGCTCTTCCATCTACCTGAAAAATCTATTGTGAGATACATTATATATACCTACAAATTTATAAAATCCGTATGTACAGTTATAGAAAAATGACAAAAGAAATATCAATGTAAACTACCATCAGGTCAGCAAATGTAATATTGCCAGCACCCCAGAAGTTTCCTGTGTGTCTTTCCCTGACCACAATCGCATCTTCCCAAGAGACAACCACTACCCTAAATTTTTTGATAACCATCGCCTCCCTGTTCTAAATGTGTGTGTGTGTGTGTGTGTGTGTGTGTGTGTGTGTGTGTGTATTAGCAAACAATTATATAACACTGGTGTATAATAAGCACTGTTCCAAGTTTTACATATATTAACCCTTTTAATCCTCTTACCAACCCTAGTTGGCAATTACTATTATTACTTCAATTTTAAAGATGAGAAAACTGAGACATAGAGAAGGTCAGAGTTGCACAGTTACTAAATGACTGAACTAGGCTTCAAATCCAGAAAATTGGGTTCTCCAATCTCTGCTCTTACCCACTATCAGTAATGTCTATATTCTTTAAATCACTATATTTGGGGTTACTTTGTTACAACAGCTTAGCACGACCTTAAAAATATAGAAATTTGAACCTAGAAGCAGGTTCATTAAATATGTTGGTAGACTAGGGTTGAGGAAACCGATACTGCAGGCTGAAAATGGACATTAATGTCATCCTTGTAAAAATATTTAGTAAAACCATTTCCGGCAGTACTTGAAAGGCTTCCATTTACCCAGAGAGCAACCAGAATATTGAAGTGTCTTGGCTGTTCCTTGATGTTCTTAGTCGAGGACAGTAAGAAAATTATGTTCTCAGGTAAGAACTACGTATTGGGCATAAAGTGGAAGGCTACAGAGGTCTAGAAATTTGGATCTGTGCTCCAAGGGCAGAAGGCAAGATAGTTATAGCTGATAGCCTTTCCCAAATGCCTCCCAATTAGGAAAGCCAAGGAATCCAGCACAGTGGGAGATTATATTAATGCTTATGCCTCCTTTTCCCCATTCATTCAGATGGCCCCAAAGGAGACAGCATTTAAATTAGTGAGAGAGAAATGAGTAGGCATGGAAATCAGGAAGTAAAATAGGCTTAAAAACTATGCTCCAAAAAGAAAATCGAGTGCTATTGTTGGCAGATGGCATTCGACTGGAAACAAACACAGAAACCTATCAAATTTCTAAGATACTTACACGTACATTTCAAAAACAATCAAAAGGCTGGCCTGAAAATATCCTCAGATTCTCAAACCTACACCTGTAGGAAGGAGGCTACCAAAATTGCATAGCCTTTCTAATTCCCATGTCAGATGTGCCCTTAAAGTATCATGTACTGGATAGAATTCCCTCAAAATTTGAAATCATAGAGGACATGGGAAGGTAGACCACTGCCAAGACAGGAAAACTTCCTCCCTGGTGGAATAATCTCATTGCTATTGACCAGCCACCGCTGAGTATATTCCATTTTTCCTTTTTTTTTTTTTTTACAAAGAGTGTTTATTATAATTATTCAGCTCATATTCAACCATTGTAATGAAATGTGTTGGGAGGGACAATAATGTTATTTCCTACGCTGCCACATGTAGCAATACCTGGACCTAATGCAGAGGCCAAATCATCACCTAGAGATCCTGTGCTTTGAGGTGGATGCAGAAATTAGATGGAACTTTGAGTTATATTCCTTGGTAAGGATCTCAATGTGTAAGAGAAGGATGCAGATGGATATTTGGTGGCCAAAGGATGGATTGTGGTACAGACCTCTGATTGCTCACGAAAATTTATTCTTTCCTTCTCCTTGAACGTATGTCTCTCCAGTCATATTACATCACCCATTTTTCCTTGCAGTTAGTTAGGTGCTGCCTTGTCATCAATTTTTACCATTGGTAAAAGGGAGGGAGCAGAAATAATGGCTGTCATTTCTAGTCTGGTCCTTAAGACACTGGGTATTTCTCCTTGGCATCCTCTATCCTCTATTTCCTTCTAGTTTGATGAAACACAGACATGGTTGTGACCTAGCTTCCACCATGGAGATAACTACAATCACCCAGGCGGTGGTGCAGCAACATGATGAAGCTGTTTGCTGCTCAAGATCTTTTCTATGCAACTCCCCAGTGCTCTGTGTACTGGAGGCTTTACAGGCTCCATTAATAGCATCCTTGTCTTCTGGCTTCTAGTTGGGAGGGTAGAAGGAGAATTAAGTCAAGACAGTTATTTCCTCTGCTCTCTCTGCTGAGTTGTCACAAGTTGGCTGCCTTATTTACCAAGGACCACAGCATCTATTGGAAGAGTCTCCATTTTATCTGCTCTCTTCTGGTTCTAGTAACTGTTTCCACCCCGTGTTCTTTCAAACCAAGGGTTGGAAAGAGTCCTTGGCCTTTTCTTTAGAACATTTCTTCCACTCAATTGCTAGCACTGGAGTGTTGTACTGTGTCTTGTTAGTTTCCCTTAACCTTCCCACCCTTGTCAATAATCTCCTTAAAGAAATTCCCTCAATAACCCTGTTTGAGTGTACCTTCTCTTTCCTGTAAAGTCCTGACCGGTGATCTGAATGATCCCATCAAAGGAAGTTGCCCCATCAATCTTTCTGCCAAGAACTGGAAAATGAAAGAGAAATAAATATCCTTTTTTTTTTTTTGAGGCATTGTATATTTTTTGTTGTTATTCTATATGTTAACAGCAATTTAGCCTTACCCCAATTAATAGAATGTTATGTTTTTTTCTAGGAGTTTGTTCTTTTCATCAAAATTTCAAAATTTGTTGGCATAAAATGGTTTATCAACTCCTCTTTTTCTTTCTCTAGAATCTATTGCATCTGCCTGTCTTATTTTTCCATTTCTGACATTGTATAATTGAGCCATTCTTTTTCTTGATAAGACTCACCAGCTGTATATTAGTATACCTCTTTTTTAGAAAATGAACTTTTGGCTTTTGTTGAATTTCTACATTATATGTGGTTTTCTGTTTCATTGGTTGACTAATTATTATAATAAATTACTCCAGAACTTAGCATCTTAAAACAATCAGAAACTTTTATCATGATGCACAATTTTTGTGAGCAAGGTAGAAATGGCAATGTTTTTATATAACCTAGCCTTGGCAGTCACATCATCATTTCTAGAATACCCTATTGATTACACAGGTCAGCCATATTTATGTGGGAGGGACCTACCTATACAAGGGATTGAAGGCCAGGAAGTAAATATCATTGTGCACCCACCTTATATAGCTGTCTACCACATTGGTTTTTGTTCCTTACTTTTTTCTGAGCTCAAGTACCCCTGATCATCACCCTAGTGTCCCCACCCACATCTCTTACAATTTAAACAGAAAGACTGGGGAAGGGAAGATAATGAATCATTAAAATGCAACATTTATTGTGAGGAGCAATCCCTCTCCTTCCCAAGCCAAGTGAGGCAAAAGGTTTATGATAATCACATAAAGATCAGGAGTGTCTACATGAAGGGAAACTCCAGAGCCTTGTGACTTTTCTAGGCCCTTCCTGTGAAATGACATGTTCGTGCCTCAGCAATCAAATCCTTTAAATCTTTCTGGGAGTTTTATCATCCAGCCTTTCATAACTTGGCCTGGGTAGAAGGCAGGGTGGGGCCAATTGTCAGGAACCCACCAGCATCTAAATGCCCTTAGATTTCCCATCTCTAACTTTCTGTGTGCCCCCTGGTCTGGTAAACTTTATCTAATCCAGTAGGTATAACAGTTAGGGAAAGAAAAGGGAAAATAAGACTTATATTTTTCAAAACTGACTGTGTACATACTCTTAGTTATTATTTTTTTCAGTATCCACTTGATGGTTAGCCTTTTGAAATTTAAAATCTGAGAATTGACTATAACATTCTGCTGAGTCATTCCTCTCCCGAAGCAATAGAAACTACAATCTTACGTCAAAATCACAAGGGTTACATGGGCTAAAAAGTAGTCTTTTACCCTGCTACAAAACTGCTCAGCAAAACTTACATCTAACTGAGCAATTTTTTTAGGAAATAAGGAGGGCTCCCCAACTCCCCATCCTCAGAAGAGAAAAAATCAAAATCAAAATCAACCAACCACTTCCTGATAAAAGTCACAAAAGGGAAGGGATAGTGTGGTGTGGTGGTGTGCTTGGGTATGCTGATTCCCATTAATGATTTGCTAAAGGCTGTCCTGGTTTTTGACCAAGAAAGGGATATTTCTGTTCATTCTCATTAAACTAAGTTTGAGTTGTTCCTCAAGACAGGACTTCAGGCCAGAACAATATTCTTCATTTCTGAATCCTTAGGGACAAGTCTATGGGACATTGCTTAATAAGTGTTTATGGAATCAACCAGAAGAGCAAGTTTAAAGCAGTCAAAGCTAACAGCTCTGAAGCTCTATCTCATGGTTCAGAAGAAAGCTGATGATAATACTTCATATTTAGATATCACTACAGTAGTCTCCCCTTATTTGTGAGGAATATGTTCCAAGAACCCTAGTGGATATCTGAAACTGTGGATAGTACTGAACCCTATACATACTATGATTTTTCCTATACATACATGCCTATGATAAAGTTTAATTTATAAATTAAGCATAGAAAGAGATTGATAACAATAACAGTAAAATAGAACAACTGTAACAATGTATTGTATTGTAATAAAAGTTATGCAAATACCTTGGGGGCCATTATTAGGTAGAATAAGGCCTGAATACCTGAATACAAGCACTGTGATACTGACAGTTAATCTGAAAATCCAGACATTCACTATGTCATTAACGAGAGGGTAGCATATACAGTGCGGATATGCATGTTCTGGGTGGCAGGGAATGGATGGCTTGAGATTTCATCCTGCTACTCAGAATGGTGCACAATTTAAAACATTTTTTTATTTCTCGAATTTTTCCATTTAAGATTTTTGGCCTGTGATTGACCAAGAGTAACCGAAACCGTGGAAAATGAAACCACGGACAAGGGGAACTACTGTACAAATAAAGACCTATTCAAAGGACGAGATCAGCCCTGTTTGCCCTAAGTGAGGCCTGTCTCTGTCAGATATCCCAGAACCTGACTTCCTATGTGTTTCTACTGGAGAGAATGCAAATTTGAGGAGGGCTTTGGGCAGTCCCAGGAGGCCAATTCTTGCTTTTATTCATGGGCTGGGCATTTGATTAACAGTGCCTAGCACAATTGGAGGAAGAGAAGAGACTGATAAATATTTGAACGTTTGTTTTTGTTTGTTTTTTGTTTTTGAGATTTGTCAGTGGCATGCCATGTGCTTGGGCCTGGATTTGAACAGGACGATTGGACTCTCAGATCATTGTGTTGTCCACCACCTACTCAACCTCCACACCAGACAAGGCCAATCTGTAGCTTAGTGCAGTCAAGACAGAATAGCCGATTAACTCTTAAGTTACCTTTTAGGAAGATTTCTGTATAAAATAGATAAAATTGAAAGTGTAGCTCTTCAGAATGACTTATTCTTACATTGGTCAATATTTTCCAGACCTAAAACCAAGGTATGAGTGCACTTACTAGATGGAATACCGGAAATGGAGAGTGTCTCTAAAGAGCCAAGCTATGTAACCACTGTCCTTCGGTTCCCAAAGATTCTAGAGAACCCCATGTCTCCAAAAATCTTTCCTCTCTCTTATTTCTTGTATTTGTTTGATAAAATTATATCCCCTAATGATGACACTAAAAATGACCCCCTTAAAGCAGCCCTCTCTTTTCTCCACAGGATGACCTTTTAGTGGGGAATATCTTGTAGCTTTCCAAGAGAGCCATTTCCTGACAGAGAAACAGAAAACTCTAAACTGCCCTGGCATCACCTTAAAGCAAGGTTTCTCAGAGCATGAGAGGCTAAGGACTGTATCTTTCTGATCAAGAGTGATCCATTAACGAAGCAGACATTTTTTTTTCAATTTCTTTTTTGTTTATTTGTTTTGTGTTGTCTTGTTTTTCTGTCTCTCCTTCTCCCTCCCTTGCTGTGCCTCACTCTGGCCTGCTTGCTGTCTCTTCCCACATGCACAGCCAGCATCTGCTGGTGCTCCTTCTCTTTAAAGGATTACCTTATCAAGTACATGGTGACACACACGGGAGTGAGGGCCTACCAGTGTAGTATTTGTAACAAGCGCTTTACCCAGAAGAGCTCTCTGCACCTCCACGGGGAGGGGGAAGAAGTTCTACCAGAGCTACATCTGCAAAAAGTTCTCCCACAAGACCCTCCTGGAGCGGCTCATAGCCCTGCACAGTGACAGCAATGGGACCCCTACCATGGGCACAGCCACCAGAGCTCGCACTGGCTCCCCAGGGGTGGTGGCCTGCACAAAGGGGACCTCTTACATCTGCTCCGTTTGTCCAGCAAAGTTTGACAAAATCGAGCCGTTCAACGACCACATGAGGAGGCCCATGTGTCATGCAGGGTGTCATGTGGGGTCTCTGGTCCTGCTCCCCACATCAGAACGCAGGACATGGTGAAGCTAAAAAGGAACACCCACGGAGCTATATATAAGGGAGTCATACCATTATAGTCTTGCTGGCGGCTGGGTTGGAGGCACAGGAAGCAGGAGCCACACGATCCGCAACCCACCATCCACTTCTCTGCCAACCAGCTTCACTTGCTAACTGCAATCCGTCTCTCCATAATTTGCAATCCACACTCCTTGCTGGCTAGCTCAACCACGACAGCCACACCAGTGGCCGAAGGCCAACCGGCAACAGCTGATGGCCAACCAGTCACAGCCAATGACCATCCATTACCGGAGCCAGCACCTTTCCACGTGAGGACGAGAGCCTGGAAATCGCTCTCTGGGGCTCTGTCCCCACACTGTGTCTGATGGATAAGTTGTATCTTTCTCTCTTTCTTATGAATAAAACAACAACAAAAAAGAAACAAACAAAAAAATCTATAGCACTAGAATTTAAGAAATGTTTTGGTTTTGTTTTTACTTTCTGTTTTTGTTTTTGGTTCGTTTCATTTTGTACTACATGAAGAACTGTTTTTTGCCTGCTGGTACATTACACTTCCGGAGGCTTGGGTGAATAATAGTTTTCCCATCCTCCCTCAGATGGTGGCCTTAAGGCCTGGTAGTGCTTCAAGAGATCCACTGGTTAGATCTCTAGATACCGGCCTCTAAATACAACCCTTCTTCACACACAAAAAAATCTTTAAAAAAAAAGTGAAAAAAAAATTTTTCTTTTTCACTTGTGAAGAGCACTACAAAAATATATAACAAAATCTAAAAAAAAAAAAAAATTGAACATTAGCTTTTCTTCTGGTCTAAATGGCAGAAGACTCAGAACATGACAGTTGTAGGAGGCGATTTTGTCACACCGTTATCAATGAGCCTTAAGTTAACTGGATACCTCGCTCGCCACAGTCCACACATCTTATTGTAGAAAGAATACTAGGGGGGTGCTAGACAAAAAGAATGGAGAGGTTTGACTTTTTGTTGGACTGTCACTGTCTTCACTTGCAAGCTGGTGGATATAATGTAATCTCTCCGCTTCTTCTAACCAAAAGCAAAGCCGAGCACACTTTTGTTGATGTTCATCATTTACTTACAGTTCTACTTATCAGAGAATTAGGGGTTTACTTTTACCAAACACGAACACTTTTTGGAATACCTGGAGTCTAGAGCACAGAGTACAGAGCTTCGTGAGATATGGTGCTTATGAGAAGTTTCCTGTTGTACATAAAAGCCACAGAGCTGCCCTGAAGCACAGACCCTGTATTGGCATACTCAGTGCTTATCCTGAGCTTCTCAGACAGAACATTCTGGATACGAAATACCTGGCAAGAAAAGATTGTTAGTAAACTACGTGAGCAAACAGCCATCAGTGGCTTTTTCCTTCCCAAATATTCCAGGACTAATGTACTTCTCAGAAATCAATAAGCTAAAATTGGCATATCTTCAATCATTTTTTTTTCCTTCTGATGAAAAGTATGAATGTCCTAATAATATCTATGCAATCAAGTGGACTAGTTGTCTGACATTAACCATACCCCTCTACAGCTGGTTTACACAATTTTGATAGTTCAAACATCTCCTATAGAAGGAGGTGGAAAGCAGTGGTTGTGCTTATCTAATTCTTGAGCAAACAGTGTTTCTCTGGGGGAAGAGGCCTGCCTTTGACTGGGCCTACAGCACAGGGAGAGAAACACAGGAAGAAATGAAAAAGGGACACGTAGTTAGTAAGCCAAGCCAACCTCATAACCAGTAGGATGGTAGTCATCACAGCTGGAGCCGCCTCACAATCGAGAAGTGGGTAGGAAGCGTTAGGAATGTGCACTTTGGAATTCAATCTGACGTATCACTGCCTAATACCGTTATTGATCACCAAGGTTAACACACTTTAGTTTGCTAATCAGTAAATATGTAAGTGTGCAGGTTTCCAAATAGCCTGGATGAAATTCACTCGAACAGGACATTTTAGAAATTTAAAAAAAAAAATTAGAAATTCAAGAGTCGTGAGTGTGATATAGGCCTAGCAAGTAGCCCTCCCCACCCTCCACTAAAAAACTTAAAATTTTTTTCCTATAGGGATTTTAAGTTTCCTTTTCCCCAAGTTTCTTTTTCGTCAGTTTTTTAGCTCCTACCCCCCTGCTTCTTAATTATTTTGTAAATCAGTTTCTTAATCTTAGGCAACAGATTGTTTTTAGCCTGAATCATAAGAAGTGTTTTTACCCCCTTTAGATAATTATCCTGAAATTTGTGACTTATACTTTTTAATTGTAATCATTGAAGCCTAATGTTCTCTCCAACACATTCTGGGCCCAGCTCCTGGACAATTGATGCCACCTGAATGACCCGTTGAATGGCCACAGGCTCCATAAGAGCTGACGGGTTTTCCATCATGTAGCTACCCCACATCAATAGATTTGAGCTCTGCTCTTTAAGCCTACACTTTTAAATTTATTAATTAAAATCTATTTTGCCTCATGCAGGGGCCTTGGGGATACAGATGATACCCCAGAAAGATTACCAATCCTAACCAAAGCAAGATGACCAGTCCCAACCAAAGAAGCCAACATGGTCTTCCAGGCAGACCTCGAGACCCCTTCCTCTCATCTAAGATCAGATAGGGCAAGAGTTCCATGAATCCCCAGTAGGTAGAGACAGCTCTATTCCCCTGCCCAGCAGGAAGCAGATACAGAAGAAAAGACCTCCTGTTACTCAACTTCCCATAGAGATTTTATGGGGATCAAATCCCTCAAGGGGAAAACAAGGCAGGCAGTTAGAGATAGGGATTGGGTCTCTGCATTCCTGCACTTCCAACACAACCCACAGAATGTGACTGCCCAAAAGACTTCCCCTCTCCACCTAAAACTTCCCCTTTTCATTATCTACCCCTATGAGGAAGAGGAAACAAATGGGTACAAAATACTCAAATAGATTAAACCAATCACTCACACCTATGCAGCAAAGGCCACAAAAACCTTCATTTCACTGGGGCCTCATTATACTATCATTGTAATATCATACATATGCCCGGAAGTTCATTATAATATCATTATAACAGAGTGAATTCTGGAAAGGAATGTGTGCAGTGTAAAAAAATGAGGTAATAGCCTCTTGTCAATCACAGGAGTCAATCAAGTGGTCCCACGCCCTGAGAGGGAAAGCCCATTCAAGAGAAAAAAAGGAATAAAAACTCCTCCAAGTCCTCGCCAGTCAAAGCCTTTGAGCCTTTGATCCACAGCCTCTAGAGCCACTTTTCTTTGTTCTCAGGCCCACTCCTAATTCTTTGGAGTGTACTATGTCTTCTAATAAACTTCTCTTTCACCACTTTACCTCTGTGTCTCATTCAATTCTTTGCTCAAGAGACCAAGAACCTGGACATTGAGCTGAGAAGGGCTCAACCCCCGGCAATGCAGCAGCTAAAATTCCCAGTTTTCCTCCCAGAGGCCTGGGTTCAACCCCTGGTATGGAAACCAAGCTCAGGCATCACCCCGAGAAGGGCCCTCCCCCTCTGGTAACAAGTCTATATCGATGTCTCTTATTAGAATAGAGTTCAATTGAGTTTTGTCTTTTTATCTTAAGGAAGATCCTACAATTTTATCTCAGGTTGTTACATGAAAATATTCAAGCCTGGAACTCATGTAGAAAACACTAACCTCAACCCAAAGGAAAGAGCATCCGTGATTGTGAAGAAAGAAGTCTTATCTAAAATAAACAAATGATTAAACTTGAAAATAGAGACATGAAAAAGATCCTAAACAATTCTCAAATCATTGTGTGGATCATATTTTCATTCTCTTAAAGCAAACATTGTAGTTGGGTGTTTGTAGAATATGTATCATTTTGCGGGGTACATATATGAGGAAAGGGTAGCTTGCTAGCTTAGGGTAACAATCCTTCAAGCTCTAGGCTCAGGCTGGACTTTTGTTTTTCACATTTCTTCCTGTTTTTTAAAGAAGTTGTGACTAACATGTTCATAGGAGAAATATATATATATATATATGTATATATATATTTAGAGAGAGAGAGAGAGATACATAGATATAGATACATAGACATCTATATCTACATCTATATATATATTTAAACTGAAGAACAGCAATATTAGAAGCAGAAATAGCTGTATGTTCTAATTTACCCACTGGGCCAGTTACCAGGCTAGGGTTCAAATCTCAGTTTCCCAACTCCCCAAACCTAGATTATAATATTATATCTTTCTTCAAATTTTACCTTCTCAATTAGGCCTGCCCTGATCTCTGTATTTAATAATGGACCTGCCCCCTGTTCACAGCAATTCTAATCCCCTTCACTCTATTATACTTTTTTATCCCGATAGAATTTACCACCTTCAAAGTTACTATATATTACTTATTTCTTATGCTTATTGTTTACTGTCTGTCTTTCTTTCCTAAGAGCAGGGATCTTTGTATACTTTGTTTTCTGATATATCCTAAGCATGAAAACAAAGTCTGGTATATTATAAGTGCTCAATCAATTTTTGTGAATAAATCTCTCAGAGCAAGTCTGCCAAGAATTTATGTCTATATTTAAATTCACTTGAGGTTTTTTTTTTATTCTTAAACTCAATGCAATAGAAAATGCAATGCTTTATGTTATTGTTTTTCATGCCATGTAAAATTCAATGGCATATGCTATTGTTTTAGAAGAGATTTATTTAGAATAAATAACATCTTTCAAATGAGACATTCTTCAACACTACCATGTATATTAGAACCTAGTGGCAAAAATTAATTTTGTTTTGAGACTATAGTTATTTAAACCCTTTCATTTGAGCTTAATTTTGGGTAGTGTGAAAGAAGATGATTCTATGTATGACTCTCCCTTCACCTAATTTCAGGGCCTGCTTTGATTAGGAATATGATATGGAAATCTGAGTCAGTGTGAATAATCAAGCTCATATATCCCCATTATTTGCAGTGGCAAGTACAGCCCTTGCAGGTACGGGAACATTGTTTACCACTGATGTTAAACTGGCGGGTACCTGGTAACCTGAAAGGGTTAATGGGCCATATCTCATTATCCTGACAAAATTTCTACTCTTTCCGTATATACAATTTGTTCAGTTCTGGAGCATCGCATGTGACCCCCTAAATTCTTCCAAGTCACTTCAATAAATTGTTTGTTCTTACAGCCTTGCCTGTGAGCTCAGAGAAGTACAGGAACTTACTTCTGACCCTGAAAGATCATTGGGGTTATAGATTAGCAGCTTCAGGGCATTAAGATGGCATCCTGACAAAATATGTCAGGAATGACAGTTATGCTATCCATTAAGGTGTCCAAATGTATTACCTTCCAAGAAAAAGGAAGTAGTGAAGGCATAGTTTCAACTTTCTTCCTTACCCCTCCTCCCTCCCACCAGTTCCTTCTGGCTCCTAAAATTGGTATTTTTAAGGTGCTTTGCTACTGAATTTTAGAAGTGCAAGCACACTCTTGCCAACATTTTTCTAAAATAGTCATGTTTCCTTCATTCAGAGAGCACATTCTTAAGTCAAGCATGGGAGCTAACATAAGAAGCCATGTTGTCTGGGCAAGCCAGGGTACTTTTACTTCCAGTTGAGTTAATCATGTATATTCATTACATAAATGTTCTTATCCACTGCATCAGCTATGTAGATATACCTTTGAAGTAAATCACATGTACATTTAAGCAAGTAGTATTGAGAGATGACACTAAATTTTATTTTGGAGAAGAGGTATACATTTTCACAATAGTTCAAGGTACCACTGCAATGCCTTTCTAAACAACAGTAAAAGAAGATAACAAAGTGGCAATTTTAACATTCATTAAGTGCTTTAAATAAGCTTTGAATATGAGATATGACTATAAAGTAATGGAACTGGTGTTTCTAGATGACTTATAGGCTGAATCTCAATTCTTAGGAGTGATGATTTAGTCTTTAAATTCAATGGAAGTAAGTGGACCTCTTATAAAGTCAAAAGAGTCTATACTTCTAAAAACTAGTCCTTGAAAAGAAGAATCAAATGACCATGAAGCTAAATCACAATTGTTTTTAAAAAGAGAAAGAACATTAAGAATTGTTTTCTACAGAGATCATCTCTATTCATTACCTCAAATTTATGTATTAATAATGATGGTACTTTTCTTTTTAAAAAATCTTCCATTTTTAAACATTTAAAAAGAATGTTTCTCATAAAATTTCATGCTGCATAAAATAATGTTTTCTCCTAGAAAAGTCTGCTGCAGTGTATCAGTAAATATGAAACTTATACAATCATAATGCCCGATATAAGTTGTGTCTCCTTCTCCAGAACTTTTAGGTAACTGAACTTAGCATAAGTGGTTAAAAACCTTCTAGACTCATAAGAACCAGAGGTGTTGTGCATTTATTCTCCTTTTTAGTGTATTAGGTAAGTGTGTTTCTAGATTCACACATGAATTTGGAATAAGAACTTTATATCCTGAGTCCAAATCCTTCATTTCATTAGCGGGGAGCCTGAAGTGCAAGAGGGCAAATTGTTTGCTTAAGATCACACAGTTAGTATAAACCGTGGTCATGCCTGATCCCTCCACACGTATATTGACTACTTAAGCCTAAGAAAGTAACTATCTCTTAAGGAAAGGAGTCCACTAAAATGTCAAGGGGAAAGGGTAGAAAAATTATAAAAGATCTTACGTACTTCTTGTCTGGTGAGATCGTGATCCCTTGGCAGAACTAAATCCTTTGGCCATCACTCTGGCCTCTCTTGAACTACAGAAAAGAATAAAAGTCTAACAAAGATCCACGATCATCTTTAATTGTGTCAAGAATAAACTGGTAAAATAGTGATCTCTGGTGGCATAGAATTGTTCTGGTCCGAGAACCACAATGTCATTCACCCTAAAGTGGTGAGCGAGAGTGAGAATGAGTGAGAGTGAGAGCAACCCATGGAGTATTAAATGTAGAGATTGTTTTCAAAATTACTAAATCTGTAAAAAGGCCAATATGTTCATCAACTTGGCAAAGTATACATGAACTAGTATGGAATAAAGAAATCCACAGAAAGTACATGCTTTTTAATTGCCCTGATGGTACTTTTAATTTTTTTTTTTGTAGGTATTTGCTATTTTCTCACTCCTCCCTTCCACAGAAATCAGCAGAAACAAATATACAAATAAGCATCGAACTCCAAATCTGTTGACTTATAAATGTTAATAATAGTTATTTGTGAGGGTCGTAGAGCAGTTCACCATTATTTCTGGTTCTCCTCCTCCTGGAATTAGTCTTCTCCATTCCCTTGGTGATAGGCATGGCCATGTGACTTCCTTCGGCCAATGAAATGAAGTGATGTGTGTGACTTCCTGATGGAAGACTTTAAGAGCCAATATGTGATCCACCATGCTTCCCCAACAACTTCACAGCAACCAGCATCTTTTCTGATGATATGACTGTGTGGGTCTCCCAGAGCCCTACATAGGATGATATAAAACCGTATCCCTGAATCACCTACATTAGATATGCAGCATGAGTGAGAAAACAAGTGAGGGTTTTTCTTTTTTGCTATTGTAGCATAACCCAGTACGTTACCTTTATATTTTCTCTGACTAAGTAGGATTATGAGTGCTACTCTTTCTTCTTTATGTTCTTCAATACCATTAAAAATTTTAAATGCAGCAAGTCTTACTCTTAAAACAGTAAAAACAAACAAACAAACAAAAATAAACCGAATAAACTCATTTAAGACAGTGACTTGAAAAAAATGTAGGAAAAAAAAAACTAAATAAATAAACCTTTTTGGATTAAATTGGAAGAAAAAAATTTGAATGAATCAGAAAATACTTTGAGGTTTTAAGGTATAATGACTTTCCCAGTTTCATTGAGCTATTCATCTTTTGGGTCTCAACTTAAGCATTCCATCCTCCCCAAAGCATGACCTGACCCCATAGATTAAGTTAAATCCCCTCACAATGTATGTCCATAGCACCTCATCCTAACCCTTAAAGTGCTTGGTCAATGTGTGTATCAGGGCACCTCTCATGCTGCTCTCTAGATCCTCAAAGCCTCACCTGCCCTGTTCCAGTGGGCACTACTTCAAACAGCTCTGCCTGAAATCTGACAGACTTCCCATAGTGCAACCTTACAGTGCCTTACCTCATGTCTATTATTGCCTTTTTCTCCCACTTCCGGGCTTTCGTGTTAACATCAAAGCACAAGATATCACCACACATGACTTGTACATGCACAATCAGGAATGTACAGGAGTTAACACCCCTTGTGGCAAACCTTTGACTAATGGGAGGTAGGGCTGTTGGGTAAACTCTTCTTCCTTTCTTATCTTGGTCAGATTGTCCTGCCATGAGGCTTACGTTGTTTATTGGGGGATAATCCCATGGATTTAGTGGTGGCTGGCTTGATAAAGTATTTGCTATGGACCCTCTTCCATATGAGTTTCCTAGAAATACTGCCATAGCAAAGTACCACAAAACAACAGGAATTTATTGTCTCACAGTTATGAAGGCTAGACGTCTGAAATCAGGGTACTGACCAGGCCATGCTCCCTTTGATGTTTCTTTGGTAGGATGCTTCCTTGTCTCTTCCTGCTTCTGGTAGCCCCAGACGTCCCTTGGCTTGTAGATGCATCACTCCAATCTCACTCTCCATCTTCTCATGGCATTCTCCCCGTGTGTTGGTCTGTTTTCTTGTAAGGACACAAGTCATATTGGATTAAAGGCCTACAAGCATAGTGGGCCTTAACTAATAACATTTGCCAGTGATCCTATTTCCAAATCAGGTCATGTTGTGAGGTATGAGGGTTAACATACTTGTATCCTGCATGGGGGGACACAACTCAATCCATAATAACCCCTCTTCCCTGCATCAGGCTAGTCTCTCACTTTTGAGTCCTGAGATCATATTCCCTTATCAAATAAATAGTCATGCATGGAGTTTTCCCTCGGGCTGTCTTTCTGAGTAAACTCTTCCTGTGAGGTCATATGCTGTTGCATTTGGTCACCAGTCAGGTAAGTCAGGCCAATAAGAGAACCCCATTTTGCTAAGAATATTGAAGCACCGGGTAAGTGATCTGTCCAAGCTCTCAGTCACTCCATGGCATTCCTGGCCCTACCTGAGCCTCAGAACCCAGCACCATGAGTTATGGGAGGAGTTCAGTAATTCCAACTTCTCTTACCTCTCCTGCCCTTTTATCGCCCCCCAATTCTATGGGACAAATTCATATGTGATGTTGAGACAAAGAACAGAAAAGAAAAGGAACTTCTTTCTTCTTTTCCTATTCTATCCCATGGAAAAATTGACCTCTACTGTTTTGGAATCAGTCTTTCAGTGTTGAGTCTATTTTATACAGGAAAAATTCTTCATTGTTGGTTACAGCCTTGAAACAGGCAACCTGTCCACTAATAAACTTACTATTTTTTTTTTTCAACACAATGAAAAAGATGTTTATCATTCCGGTTGAGAGCCCAGCTTTGAATTCAGACACATCTAGTTTTACACCCTGCTTCTACCACTTACAAATTATGTAACGTGGGCAATTACTTAATCCAAGTCTAAGTCTCAGTTTACTCATGCCTATTACTAAAGGCTGTTGTGAATATTAAATTGCTTTGGTACAGTGCCTAGCACATAATCAATGCTTGATAAATGTGAATTTTTATATGTGCCCATAGGCGTTTTTGAAATTCTACTGTTAAACTGTCACCAAACAAAGGAATAGCCCATCTGGAGGTTGGTTATAACACCCAGTGGGTCCAACTCTCAGAATACAACCTACCAGGATGCCTAGAAATGGGTATAGGTGTTTAAAGAGGGCCCCACAATAGGTATTGCATTGCTGTAGCACAGAGGATGGAATCAGAGCTGGGAATCTAATTGAGCGCCTTTACAGGATTAAAAGGCTTTCAAAAAGTTGGAGAATACAAAGATATTCAATACTAAATACAGCAATTTTTAGTGAGGTCCTGGGCAGTGTCACTATGGGAACCTTTAGAAAGCTTTACAAAAAAAATTGCTACAAAACAAAAGTTGAAGAAAGACTGCTGAACCAAAAAAAAACAAAACAACAACAACAAAACAAAACAAAACAAAAAACAAACAAAGCACACAGCAGAGGGACAAAATAAATAGAAGTGCAAAATACTTTAATTCCATACCTTTTGAGAAGTTCGTGTTCTATACTTTTCAGGTGTACCACAGAACGCTGTTGCTCCTCAAGTCTAAATGTCTCCACAGTGGATTTCATGTGGGGATGAGTCACAACAAAAAGATACACACTGGTCTAAAGTGGAAAATGGGCATAATTTCCAAGAAGTTTATTTCTCTTACAAACTATTATTAGACTTGGGGTACAACTTGGTCACATCCAAAGATTTTTCTCATATATCTTGCATTTGATCCCCACAGTCTATCTGACAGGTAAGGCAGATGCATGTCAGAATCCGCATTTCATTGAAGAAATTGAAACTCAGAAGGTGAATGACCTGTCAGCAATTTTACCACCACCAAGTGGCAGAGCCAAGACCAGGCGTTTCTGCAATGGTCTCTTCAGCTTCACCTGTATACCCTCTTCTAACAGGAAGACACAGAACAACAATGATGCATAAACATGGATGTGGTATCCCTGCACGACCCCTCAACAAGAGAAGGAGATGCAAGCAAACAAAGCTTTGCTGAGAGTTCTTTATTGTGAGAATTGCCTACACTGCAACACACATTCAAGAAATGTCTGGGCTGTGTGAATATCTTAAAATAAACAACACTTTTCAGGTAGAGAATGAACTTTGGATACAAACCAGCTATCTGAGATTGCAAAACAATATTTAGTGAGTCCAATGGACATGGAATGTAAATATAAATGCAAGAGGAAATTGACTAGCCAAACCTGGGTGTTACCAACCTCAACAATATTCACCTATCTGTTTTCATACTGGAATGTGAGCAGCTGTGAGCAGGACTGAGGGCAGGGATCTGACTTCTCAGGAGCTCGAGGTCAGATGAGCTATGGAGTTTGAAAAGGCCTGGCCCCCTCCTCCCATTGCAGGATTCGGTCTGCATTCTTCTGCCCTATTCCTTCCCTTAATGGAGCTCGCAAGTATACAATGGAGCAAGCCTGGGCCCTGAGATGGCCCAGGAAACACACAGGCACCTTGACCCACGTTAAGGAAAGATGCTCCCACACAGGTGAATCTTTCTTTTGGCCTGATCCAGCTCTGTTTCAGGGCCTGGGACTTGGCAAGCAGAGCTGAGTTGGATTTTAGCCCCCACATGGCCCCTCAGCCACTCTTGCCGGACGCAGCGTGAACAATATATGTGCTGGCCTGGCTTTACTCCTTTAGACCTCCACTGGACACCTCCTTCCATATAAGCAATTCTTGGTGAGAACATTTTTTTCTTTTCTGTCTTCTCATTCCATTCCAATTTATGTGGAATGTTCTGGCCTTATGAATTAAATGCATAATTAAGGGAGGTGACTAAGAATAAAATGTCAATCATAATATACTCAACTTCTGAAAGCGTGATTATATGCCTGAGGGTTAATCTGGAAAGAGTAAACTGGTCCCATCTCAAACAATAACAAAACACAAACCAACCTCTACTCCCCACCGGAAAAAAAAACAAAAATAAAGACCCACAAAAAAGCTCCTCTCCCGCTAACACTATCTCATGCCATAAAATAGCTCCAAGTTAATCTGACCATTCATTGCACCTTCTCTAGTGAAGCATCAGATGTCCAGTTGGGTGTCAGGCAAAAAAGTAGTAACTTTAGAATTACTTAAATAGAGCCTGGAGCCCTAATTTCACCCAAGTAAAGGACGTAGGATAAGAAATACGACCACCTAAGTTCTAGTTCTGGAATTGCCATTATTTACTAATGACAGAGTGAAGTCACACTTCATTGCATTTCCCTAAACTCCATTGCTTCATCTATAAAACTGAACATTAATATCTGACCTGCCTGTCTCACAGGGTTCATTCATTTGTTCATTTAACACATGTTCACAGAGTACCTACAATGCAGTAGGTACGGTTCTAGACTCCGGGAATCCAGAAATGAACAAGTCACACATGTTTTTATGGTGATTTTATCCTAGAGAAGAAAACAGGGAGAAAATAATTGGTAAATAAAAGAATACCGGAGTTGGAACTTACCTTTCTTCATAGAGTGGCACCCACTTGAAGAGTGACAGTTACAGTTGACTCTAAAGGTGAGAAGTAGCTCACTATAGAGCAATTGTGGGAGAGGGAAAGAAGGCCAGTATTTTTTAACATTAATAAAAAAATTATTAATTGCCATTTTGATGAGTGCTGAAAGAACAAGTACATTGAGAAGAAATATAACAAGGTTCATACCCTGAAACAAGATTGTGGGAAGGCTTCCCTAAGAAGGTGGTATTTAAACTGAGGTCTGAATGATGACAAAGAGTAAGCCAGAAGTAGTGGAAAGACATTCCAGGCAGAGGGAACTGCAGATGCAAAGGACCTGAGGCATGTAGCATTTTACAGGACTAGAGGAAATCCAATGTAGCTGGTCCAGAGGCCAGGGGAAGAGTGATGTCTGGTGAGACTGGAGAGAGCACCCAGATGCCAGAATGTGTAGGGGTAGCACCTAGGAACCCAGGTCATTTTGGGGATTTAGGGTTTATCTTCAGAGTAATGGGAACAACATGGAGACTTTTAAGAAGGGAGTGACATGATGAGATGCACATAAGAAGTAACTCTTGCTTATGAAAATGAATCGAAGTAGTATAAGAGGGAAGGTGCACTCAGGGGGGCCTTTGCAGAATCCAGGAAAAACATCTTGGGCGCTTAGACTGGGGTGGTGGCAGTTAGGATGGGAAAGGTGGACGGCTTGGCGAGATGATGGAGGGGTAAATTGGACTGAACATTGTAATTAGTTGACTGAATGGGGCAGGGAGAGGAGAAGTGTCAAGTTGGGACCGGGATTTTATCTTGAAGAATACATAAATCATACATGACAGTGCTTGTAAACTCTAAAGCAATACAAAATTGTTAGATACAATGATCTTTTAAAGAAGGCCTTGCTAAGGAAATAAACAGCATATAACAGATTTCAGGGGAATGTTTAACCTACTTAATAAAATAGTATTCAAGCATTTTAAAAGGTGTCCATTTATTTAAAATTGAACAAGTCTGTGTTGGAGCACACCAAAGGAATTGGATAAGTAGATAGAAATAATTATTAGTTATTCGTTTTCTTCATTAAATCAGTCTAGCAAATTTATACTTAACAATACATTGTAACTCCGGTATGTATTTGGAAGAATTAAAACACCAATCCTTTAAAAATTCTTAATTGTAACATTTTCTTTTGGCCTTTCCTTCATGTAATTACTATTAGTGAAGTTTCATTATTCTTACTTTGTACATGCTCTATAGACCCACAAATATTTAAAAATTAAATTAGTCTGAAGCTATGAACTATCAAGTAAAAAATAATATTGGAAATTGTTCTTTTAAAGCACATACAATGTAATAATAACTATGTTTTGTTTTTTATAGCGGCTTTTTTGAGATGTAAGTCAGTTGCCAGTAAACTCACACTTTTAAAATGTACCGTTTAGTGGTTTTCAATATATTCAGAATTGTGCAGCCATAACCGCTATCTAGTACCAGATCATTTTTATCACCCCCAAAAAGACACCCATATCTATTAGCTGTCACTCTCCCCTCAGGCCCTGCCAATCACTTTTTATCTCTATGAATTTGCCTATTCTGGATACAATATAAATGGAATCACACAATATATGGCCTTTAGTGATTAAATTCTTTCACTTAGGATAATATTTACAAGGTTCATGCATATTGTAGCATGGCTCACTACTTCATTTCTTTTTATTGCTGAATAATATTCCATTATATACATATATCATCTTTTGTTTATGCATTCATCAGTTGGTGGGAATTTGGGTTATTTTCACCTTTGGGGTATTAGGACTAATGTTGCTATGAACATTTGTGTATATTTGTGTGGACCTATGTTTTCAATTCTCTTGGGTAGATACCAAGGAGTGGAATTTCTGGATCATATGATACCTCTATGTTTAACATTCTGAGGATGTGTCAAACTGCTTTCAAAAGTGACTGTACCATCTACAATCCCACCAATCACAATGTGAGTGTTCCAATTTCTCCATATCCTTGCCTTTGGTATTGCCTGTCTTTTTTCATTATAGCCATTTTAGTGGGTGTGAAGTGGTATCTCATTTGCATTTCCCTAGTTAACTAAGGATATTCAGTAGCTTTACATGTGTTTATTGCCATTTGTAAATCGCTGTGGAAAGATGTCTACTAAGATCCTTTGTCCAGTTTTTAATTGGATTATTTGTCTTAGTCTTGTTGAGTTGTAAGGATTATTTATGTATTCTGGATACAAACCTCTTATCCGATATATGATTTGCAAATATTTTCTTTCATTCTTTGGGTTGTTTCTTCACTTTTTTCATGGTGTCTTTTGAAACAGAAAGCTTTTAATTTTGATGAAGTCTAATTGATCAACTTTTAGTTTATATGTTAGATTTCTGAGAACAATATTCAAATTGTTTTTGATGGTCAAATGAGAAGAAAAGGAGGTAGGAGAAAGAGGGAGTCACCACTTCTAATGTCCCTTCTCTAATGTGATGTTTAAAAATGCGTTGATATACATTTATCTTATCATTCTTTGTGGTAAAATGGCATCTTCTCTCCTTTCACGCACATGTTGAGTAGTTGAGGATGATTGATTGGTATTTCCCTCATTCCCTCTTATTTTTAAGCATTTGGGCTTTACCTTGTCAATGAATGTACTGATCCCATGTGAATTACATGATGCTCTGTCAAAACCGTCACTGATGTTTAGTGCCTGGACCGTTGGGTTTTGCTCATTCAGATCCATCATGAAGATTTGTCCTGTCTCATTGGTGCCAGGTATGGTATCCCTGGGTATTCTATTCCCTTTTAAAAATAGAGAATAAGTATGCACATATATACGTATCAAACCAACATTTTCATATGGAAGCAAAAGCCTAACAAAAGTGTTCAAATCTCTAAATTTCTTTTAGATTTCTGGGATTTGTTTTCACTGTGTCAGCTGTTGCCATTATCTGATCTGAGGGATTACCAATGTCATCTAAGCCACTGGGAATGGGAATGGGAATATGGGGGGAAAACCATGGTCAAATTTAATATACAGAAAAGGGGCTCAGCCAAAAAGTCCAATGCAAGAGATTAGGCTGTGCTACTTTGTGTGAGTCCCTTGACTTATCTGTGCCCAGATTCCTCATTTATAAAATTAGGAAGTTAAAATGTATGATGGCTAAGATTTTTTCCAGTCCTAGTATTCTATAACTAACCTTCCTCAAAGCAGAAAGAAAGGGTGTATGGTTTCATTGTATTGCTCCCATCCCTATATCCATTATATTTTGTAGTGACAAACAGTAGAATTAACCAAGAATTAACATAGGGGAACCAGTCTGAGATTTGACTATTTCTGACCTATTTTATACCTACAGATATGTCTGAAAATTCAGACATGAATCCTTTTCTCCAAGTATTGCAAAAAGTTCATTCCAGAAACTTAGACAGTGGCTCTGTCTAATGGAAGGACCAGATGTTTATCAACAAATCTTTATGCATCTTGAATATATTGGGCCTTTGCTGCATCCTGGTCATTGTGTCAAACCATGGGGTTGGTCGATTCTACACTAGTTAGAAAACTCAGCCCACTTCCTCCGTGTAACTTTCCCCCATCACTCTGCTCTATATCAATATCAACAACCTTGTATCTGTTCCTGTACTCTCATTTCCAGTTATACTCAATTAAAATTTTCTTCTTCCTACTCTCCCTTCTCTTTCCCTTTCCCCTCCATTTCTTACACACACACACACACACACACACACACACACACACACTTACTTAAAATAATACTATCTTTGGCTCTTCCACTGCCCCCCATCTCACCCTTGGTGGAGTGAATCTACCTCTTCAAGCTTTTCTTAGAATAGTCTTTCTACGCCAAAATCTTATGGGAAACCCGAGTTTCCCTCAGACAACACTGGGGGACAGACAACACTGTCCCTCAGACAACACTCCTGAAGTGTATCAGAGAAGGTGCTATATCCTCTTATGTTCTCCTTAGGTCGCCACAACTGGAGAAGAGATCAGCATGCCTATAGTTACAAACTTCTGCTTCCAGACCTAACATCTGTTATCAATCAACAGCTTGTCTTCTAAGGAAGGCACGACCTTTGCTTTCTGCCTCCTTATCAAATCCCCTTCCAGCTATCTTTCCCTTGTCCACCTCTTACAGGGCCTCCACTGCAAAGTTGTCATCCCAACTTCAACCAGACATCAATGATGTTTATCAATCATTTTGTTCCCTCTAATAGGTAATCGATTGCATGTCTTCAAGCATCTATTCTAAATTTTCATTATCTTCCAGAGCCCACACATTCTTCCTCTTTATTCTCAGTGGAAGATTTCCCCTATTATATTTCTGAAAACAAACAAACATGCCATTCAACATGAATTTTCTTTGATTCTCTGCTTCCTGACTCAGTAATTCTTCAGTTTTATCCAGTCTTTTCCTTTCTCCCTCTTTTCTTAAGGAAAGAGTATCCTTCTTCTGTTCTTAAGTTAGCCACCGCCTGTTTATTTGGTTCCTTCTTCTCTAGGGTCTGTCTTTAGAAATTATATCCTCTCTTTCTTGCTTTAACACTCATTTTTCACCGAGGCCTCCTTCTTCTGCCTAAAAAATTGTTCATTTCTCCTTCCTTGAAACAAATCTTCCCCTAACTTTAATACTCATTTGAGCATTCATTTATCTTGCCTTCCCTTCACTGTCACATTTCTTGGAAACATTACTTGATCTTGTTGCCCAATTTGATTTGCTCCAGCTCTCAATTGCCTAAAATCAGTATCCTACCAGTTTGTAGAAATGCCTTTATAAAGGTTAACCCCTCTACTTTCCCTTACCTATATCTCTGTAGCATTTGACACTATGGTTTCCCCCCTTATTTCTTATCAAAAAAACAAAAGTAGAATTTCCAGATAGAAGTCCTGCTTCTCTTCCTGCCTCTTCCTCCTTCCATCCTCATCCATCCCTCTTTCCTTCTTGGTCTGTATTCTTTCCTTGCAGATCTTATTCATAAGGTTTTAGGTATTTTTTCTATACCAGTGATTTTCAAATCTGCACATTTACCTGGAATTTCACTCTGGGGCTCTAGTTTGCATTCCCAATTTCCTTCTAAGGGCAAATCAAAACCAAATTATGAAAACCAAAATCAACATTCTCTTCTTGAATGCTGCCTCTCATTGATATCTATTATTCTCCATTAAGGGCATCACTCTTCTCCCCAGTCTACTCTTTGTCCCATAGTCAATTTGTCATCAAGTCCAGTTGCTTATATAATGGTAGCATTGGGGGGGAAATGTCAGAGACATCTAATCCTTCCCTTTTCACCTGAGGAAAATTAAGCCCCAAGACGCGAATTGCTTAAAGCACTGAAATCATTAATTGTACAGTCTCTTTTGCCACACCATAAAGAAAGATTTGACAGTTGAGAAGATCACTCAGGAAAGCAGCTCACAGCAGAATACCACAGCATGTACCTTGGTAGCTGAGGAATGTGAGGGCATTGCCAACTAGCAGAAAGACTGGATAGTTTAGAAATTAAAATGATTTGATAAGGATGGAGCACTGCAAAACACTTGGCCTAGATTAAGTGTCATGATGAATGGAACACCTCTAACAAATGGCTTCGCATTCACTGGTTTTCTGTTTAAGGCAACTGGGTAAGGATCTGTGGCAAGTGATTGCAAGCCATTGTTTTGATATCATTCACCACTGAAAATGGTGAAAATCATTTGGAGGTGCAGGCATCTTATTTTCCCCAATAGACTATAGGTATGTGTGGACAGACACTGGAATCCTTCAACTGTCCTCACTCACCAGCACATGCATTCACTAGATCCTCAAGCACATGGGCATGCCAAGTAGTTAGGTGTCAGATGCTAAGCATGGCCACAAACACTCCAAGATCTTGGCCTCAAGGAGCTTGAAATCCAGGGAGGCAGCACCAAGCAAGCCCATCAGATGTGATGAGTTATATAAAGGCCGAAGCACAGGGAACCTGAGGGACCAGAGAAGAAGCACCTCACCCAGCAAGAGAGTGTAAAGGCAGATTTCCTCAGGAATTAGAGTGCCACACAGTAGGGCCTCACAGAGAACTGAAAGTTAGCTGATACCGTGGGGAAAAGGGACTAACCTTGCAGGCAAAGAGAAGCATGCCAAGGCCCAGGTAAGGAAGCAAATAGCCTGCTCGGCACCTCTAAACAGAGCAAAAATATCTATTGCACAGAATTACCCTTGAAATCAGAAGCTTCCAAACATGGTCTAGGGTGGCAAGAAAGTGGGACAGGAGAAACAAAGAAGAAAACGACTGAATTTATGACAGTCATAAAGATTAAAAATAAGCAAAGAACATTGGCCTTATCCTACAAGTTGTTTGTTAGTTTACAGAAAGATCTCCGTTACTTAAAGCTTTATGTTAACATTTGTGATGAAAATCTCTACTTTCTATATAGCACTCAATACGTTTAGTTCCCATGAAAATAGAAAAGCAACATATGGTAGGAACTACAAATGTTATCTCCTAACAGCAAAGAAATCTCCTAGCTATAGAAAGGTCATTTTGAAAGGTCTATTTGGCATAACATTGAACATCTAAATTGACAATAGAAAACTTACGTCAACAATGAAAACACATTTCTAGACAACTTTGCTTTATCTTTTAGTTTTGGCAGAAAACTAAAGAAATAAAATCCCTCCCACCCCCCACATATACCACCGGCAGCAGCAATTTAAAATACAAATGACACCCTGACTATACTGTGCATATTTAAGAGCTTACAAATTCAGGTCATTAAGGGTTATCATATGTGCCCTTTTTTTGGAAAAATGATATAGATTTAAAAGTTCATGTCATTTGGTAATATTTTATTGACCAAAATGGAACACTAGGACATGCAATTTCTCGAATTGCATGTCCTGAGTCAGTTTCATATGATTTAACAAATTCATGATAATTTTCAACATTTTCACAACATATATATTTTAATTTATTGAAATTCAATCCCTCATATAGCTTCCTGATCATCCCAGACCTGTGAAAACGGTGTTGGGAATAAAATGCAGGCTCTTCTCTACTTCTCTTTAAAAGACCTAGAATGAATGGCGGGGAACTCAAGATGGAAAGCGCTCGGGGTTTTGAATTGAGCCACATGGTTAACATTCAATCCACAAACATATACCGAGCTCCAAACACAGGCAGGTGCGGCAAGAGGAATACCAGTTAGTGAGTTGACTATTAGAAGCTGAGGCCCAGCCGGATAAGATAATGATGGGAATGGACAGCAACAGGACAATATGGAGATTAGTCTAGGAACTGAACGGAAATCAATACACATTTATTGAGACCCTACTGAGTATGGAGCTGCCCTCAGGAGCAAGCCTGGGCATTCCTACGGTGTCCTGATTAGCCCTCCAGAATCCTGTTTTGGCTTTTTTAGTTGACTGATTCACCTGCAGGTGAGATGAGTGTGTAGGGGTCCATCTGGCAGTTCTAGTCGGCGATATTAGTGTGCTATCTATCCAGCTATTGACACGAGCATCTGAGGGGCATGGATGATACACTGGAGATAAAAGCCAGCCCACTAGGAAGTATATCAATATCTTCAGAGCCATTTTCTGCAAAAGAAGTGGAGGATCAGAAAGATGCATGTTTGAAGGCTTAAGAAATAAATCTCACAGTCATAACTTTGAACTTGTTTTGGAAACTACCTTGACTTTTATCAACTATTTACTTGGGAAACTATATTAACTTTCAAGAATCCCACAGGCATGCTACTGTATAATAAAACCTGAGTCAGGTTCCTTAAATACAAATTATGTTTTTTAGAATTCCATCTAAGGAGATAAAAGCAAATAACTATAAAGTAAATTGATATCCTAGATTTATTCTCTAAATAATGACTTGAAGGGTCTGTCCTGAGAGATTCAGCTTTATTCCCCATTAGAAGACTGATCTACAGACCAAGTGATAACATTTGGAAAGCCATCATTGTGAAGGTCTCTTAAACGCCTCTCTGACAAGCATTTCTCTTCTTCCTACTTGTTGTTGAGACCTAAAAATCTATCATTATCTAATCATATTGGAAAAGTATTAAGCAATTGCTCTCTGTTATAACGGCAATAGGTCTTAAGATAGACTACTGAATATAAATGAATTCGAAAGAATTTGGTCAGATCTCTTTCCACTGAGAGCTAGTCTTGAGACTTTTTCTTTGGAAAGAAGCATATAATAAGTAAGTTATGACGGAGAGCAGGGTGAAAAAGAAGCTTGCACGGCTCCTAGTAGAGCAATGCAAATGACATGGTCCCAAGCAGGCAGGACTGAGGGTGAAGACAGTGGTTAGCTAGTGCGGCAAACTGGATTTTACAAATATAGTAGAATCAATATGCGTCATGGCCACATGCTTTTCTTAAAAAATTATGTTCATACTCTTCCATCAAGAGGTAAAGTCTATATTCTCTCCCCTTGAACCTTGATAGACCTTTGCAACTGCTTTGACAAATAGAATAAGGTGGAAGTGATGCCACAGAACTAATGTACAAGGCAAAGTCACGGTCATAGCTTTTGCTGGTTCATTTTCTCTCTCTCTCTCTCTCTCTCTCTCTCTCTCATTCTCGCTCTCCCACTGTCACTCGCTTTCTCTCGGCATGTACCTAGAGAGCCCTGGGAGCCCTGAACCTAAATGTAAGAAGTCTGGCTACTTTTAAGGTACTGAGGAGAGACTACTGAGAGTCCACACTAGGTAGAGAGAGCATCCCCTACAGGCACCCTTAGAAAGGGTCATACCAAAACATTACTATTAATTAATATTATCATCATGTCACATCTTAGAGAGCAGGTTCTGACAGCCAGCCAAGAAAACAAATGGAACCTACTAGGGAGAAATAGATCTTAGAAATGCAGGAAGCTGCAGGAGGGGAAAAGGGATGGAGGGGAAAATATTAATAGAAAGAAACCAAACACAATGGCTGTCTACTTGATAATTCTGCTCGGGGCAAATCCTAACAAAGCTATTTAGATTTCAAGTGCAGCTTTGAGTAGATACCAAGGGCAGCTAAACAACTGCTTGGTAAAATAATCCTTGACCCTCAAAGCCTTGGGAAAATGATAAACTTAATGCAAAAGATCTGGGGCTGGCCTGGTGGCCCATGGTTGGAGCGCCATACTCCTAACGCCGAAGGCTGCCTGCTGGTTCAATTCCCATATGGGCCAGTGGGCTCTCAAACACAAGGTTGCTGGTTCCACTTCTCAACTCCTGCAACGGATGGTGGGCTGTGCCCCCTGCTACTAAGATTGAACACAGCACCTTGAGCTGAGCTGCCGCTGAACTCCCGGATGGCTCAGTTGGTTGGAGTGCATCCTCTCAACCACAAGGTTCTGGTTTGACTCCCTGCAACTGACACCGGCAACTGGATCTGGAGCTGAGCTGTGCCCTCCACAACTAAGACTGAAAGGACAATAACTTGACTTGGAAAAAGACCTGGAAGTACACACTATTCCCCAATAAAGTCCCATTTCCCTTCCCCAATAAAAATCTTAAAAAGAAAAATACAAAAGATCTATGAAATATGATTTCTGGGAGTTAGAATTATTTTGCCTTTCATCTTTTTTACCTAGAAAGACTATTAGGGAAGGAAAACAAAAAGAGAAAGAGTTTCTTCCACCAATAAAATGAACCACAAAGGGCTAGGTTGAAGAAAACACAAATCAGAATTTTCCCCCAACTGTTACCACCCACCACACCCTGTCTAAGGTAGATCTTTAATGTTTCCCATTGCTTCATAAAGCCATTCACACATCAGATAGTTGGGTCTTGCGAATATTATCTCATTAGTGATCTTTATTTAAATATCCAGCCAGCCTTGTTTTGCTCAGCCCTACTTATTAATATTGTTCCATTTTGCATCTCAGATTTTATGTTTTCTGTTGCCATTGCACATTCCTGAAGTTTCCGTAATAAAAATGTGTTGTCAGTAGATAAGAAAGGCAGTGTTACACACCAGAGAGTACACAGAAGAAAACCACCTGGTTCATAACCTAGACCTGTCACCCTCTATTTCTGGACCATTGGGCAAGTAACTTTATTTTTCTGTATGTCAGTTTCCTAAAGGCAAGGACAGATAGCAGCACCTGCCTCACAGGTCAGCTTAAGGATGATGTAAGTGTCTGTAAAGAACACAGCAGGATGTTCATAGACAATAGGCCTATGATAAGGCAGTATTATTATACTTTTAAATATATATCAATATTGTTCTATTGACAATATTGACCCATGATCATTCTAACTCGTTTAGTTCTCCAAAATAAAATGCAAATATGCCATCAGACACAAGTCGTAACACAGCATTGTTTTCTTCTGCTCCCAGCCAGCTTCAACCATTCAAATCATTCTCTTCAGAATATATGGATGATCAGTATGTTAATCTATGTTTTACAATATTAACTCTAGTTTTAGCTTCTCAAATCTGTTTGAACTACACAATCTGAGCGTCAAACTAGACTTTAGTAATCATCTAGTCTAATCACCCTTCTAAATTATTTGGCATGTTCATGTCTTTTGAGAGATATATGTGTAGTAAATATGAATATTACTCCACAAAGCAGTAAACAAGTGACTGGATGTTACATGTCCTGATTTTTTAAATCAGATTAAATCTGACTCTGAGCCTACATTCTACTAAACTGGCGGGAAATTTAATCTGAGCCATTACTGGGTCTCTCTGCCAAGGTTGTGCAAAGATTGTAGGTGGTAGGTTTTAAAAGGAAGCAGAATGTTTGGGGGAAGTCCATCTGGCCTTTATTCTACACTAGTCACCACCGAATTACTCACTGCCAAGCGCGTGAGGTCCCTTTAAATTAGACAGTTCTGCCACTTCCTTGTCCTACATGGGTATATGAACTTCTCCATTGGAATTCCTTGAAGGAGCTCAGGCTTTTGGAAACAAAAGTCAGGAAGGAGCTTGTCTTCAGCTCCTCTGCTTTCTAGCCAGCTGCACGAACCTCCTCTCAGACCAGGGAGTACAAAGGCCAGGCAACCTTTTTAGAAATTAAGAGGAAAAAGAAAAGAAAACTGCAATCAAAAAGGATTCTTATTCTTTATGATTCTATCATCTATCATCTATCTATCTGTCTATCTAGCATAGGTAGATCTATAACAAACTCATATCACAATAAACTGTGCTGTCATCCTGTCACTTATTGATAAATAAGTCACAGTCCTTGACCCTAGGGAGTTTGCAATCTAATACAGAGAAAAAGAGAAAACACTGTTAGCTATAAAATAAAACTGTGGTAGGTGTCATAAGTGAATCAGACTTTTAGAGTGCTGTGAAAATTCAGAGGCAGGAGAGAACCTTCCAGCTTGCAGCTGATTTCTGCAAGCAGAGATGAAGAAATCAGTGGAGGGAATTTCATAAGTAAAGGTGAGAGAGTGAAAGAACACATTCCCAAAACAGTGAACAGAATCTAGCTGAGTTTTTTTTTTTTTTTCTAGTAGGCGTATGGGGTAAATACATGGTGCCTGGATTGTGAACTGAGTGTCTTTGAGAGGAGAAGTTTAGATCAAGAGCTGATTGTGGGTGGGTGAGGGAGGAAATACTAGGACTGTTACGTAGAATAAAGTAGATTTGAAGCTGTAAAAGAAGGCCTGCTGTTGGAGAGGTTAGGGATCTATGTTGCTATGGATTTTTAAAAAGATATCTCAGTAGGCTGTGAGGTTCTGGTGGCTAAGGGTTAAGACATATTCTTCTTGGTACCTGCAGGTAAATTTTGAAGAAAGTGACATTTGAAGCCAAGAATATCATCAAGGAAAGGGAAGATGAAAGAAAAGAAGTAAGAGGCAACAGGAGAAGACAGATAGGAGTGCGAAATATCATAGAAGGGACAGGAGGAGAGTTTATTTAGCAAGGGACGAACCAAGAACTAGTCAATGACATTCTTCAAATGGTAGAGAGACATCAGTAAGAAAAAGAACTGAGAAAAAGCCACTGGTTTTGACACTTAAGAGACCCCTTGGGTAAAGTGTATGCTGTGGAAGCTCCCAGAGGCGGGTTTAAAGGGTAGCAGGGAATTAAAGCAGTTGGCAGCCTCAGTCACGTACATGGTGACCGAGGAACTGTACTGGCCCCTCTTGGTACTGTCACATACATACCAATCCCTTCAATAAGGTGGCAGTTTTGGAGTTCTACTGGCTCCACTTCTCAAGATGCATTAGTTCTTTGTCTGTAGAACATAAAAACACTGGAAGTCAATGGAAGTCAATGCACGACTTCCAAAATCAGTGTCTAAACACGGTCTTTAATTACCTTCATATGCATTAACTCTCTTTCTCTTCATTTATGGACGATATAACAAGTAGGCACCTCCTTTATTTACATTTATTTATATAATGTGGACACTGTATCAGCTAGCCTTTCCCAGTTATTGTTGAAAGACTAAAATGCAATTATACATTAACACTTGACTGCCCAAATAAATGATACTATTTAATTATATGGTTAATTGCACAGTATTATTAATTTAAATGTACAAGATATATTATTTAATTTGATAAAGTATTGTCTATTACAAATCTGTACCTTGGCTCCCCTAAATCCACTATAGTTTTGCCTTTTGATCCCATCCCCTCCCCCAAACTGCTTTCCCCAAATTGAACAGGGTCTCCTAATAGCCAAATCCTTTAGCCTTTGCTTTAACTTTAATTTTTAAATTTTTATTCCGACTTACTTTGCAAGCATATAAATTTATTAAACTGACCACAATCTAAACAATTGACCACATTATTTTTCAATAGTGTTCTTGTTTTCACAGTGAAACATTCTTTTAAATACCAGAGATAATTTTGAATCTGTTTAATTGTATTCAGGAAGACTCTACACTTAGAATTATCTTACAATCACGTTTTTAATAATAATAATAATAATAATAATAATAATTTCTTATGATTCTCTCACTTGGATGGAGAGGGAGCAAATGTAACAATAAAATAAATACACTCAAGCTGAACTAGAAAGTATTAGCAAAAGGCATCAGGCTCTTCAATAGATTCCAGATGTGAGCCTCTAAGGAGACCAGCTTGTACTTAGAGAAATAAATAAAAGCATCCTGAAGGCAAGCAGAGGCTTTAGATCCACTCAGAAATGCGCATCACTTCCTAACATTTCTTCTTCCTGGCCCAGTATTTATTGTTCCTGAGATATTTCTGGCTATCACCACTAGCTCTTTCATTTCAAAAAGTCAGATACCTACAACATGCCCTTTCCCACCTGCAGGTTTCCGCTCATTCCCCTGCTGTCTGAATAGCTCTTTTAATCTGGGATGAGTTCTGCAACCAGTACTTCTCAATGCTTAACTGGCTCGGGGCAAATCCAGAGTCAGCCATAAACACCCAGGTGGTAGCCTGGTCCCCTCCCCCAAAGCCAGTGCTTCCTACTGAATTAGTTTTTGCAGGAGAATGCTGAGAGCTACCTGGAAGGGGGTAGGTATGACTTTCAGAAAATAAATGGGGGCATTTCGGCTCTATCTTAGGAAAGGCAGGCAGTTAGCTCACTTTCCTATCGGTGCTTCTCAAGGGATAGTTCGCTAGGTGGACCTGAGGAGTGAGGTTCCTAAACTGCTCATTCCTACTTGGTAGGAAGGCGGCACCGGGTGGCCCTTGACCTAACTTGGAAGAGGAAACAGAGCCGAAAACGCTCCATCAAGATGCCAATTCACCTAAACGCCGCTAACCTCTCCCCTATCAGGGCCAGGCCAGCCCCAGCAGGGTCAGGACCAATAGTTTTTCCAGGGTCCGGGTGCCCAGTGGCGATGAACCGGTTCCATCCTCTGGGAGGGCGTGGAGGTCAGGCTCCCGGCTCCGCCCCCTGATTGGTGATCGCCACGCCCCGCCCGCCCACACCTCCCGGCAGGTGAGCTGCTAGGGCGCCGCGGCTTTGGTCTCCCGGCCCCGCCCCGTCCCTGCCGCGCCTGGGTCAAGGCCATCTTTATGCGCGGGATTCAGTGCTACCTTGACGCAGGAGATTCGAGGACACCTTCATGCGCGAGGTTCAAGATGAAATCTTGACTCGCGGGATTCTTTTTTTCTTCAAGGCTAAAAGTATAGAGAGGGAGCTCGGAGCTGTAGGTAAAAGTCTGGTGTTCTCTTGGCAGCTTTGGTAAGAACACAGCCGTTGATGGGTCGAGGGAGTTTGCTCTAAAAGCTGCGGAATTCTACCTCAGCTCTTTAAATGGACTGAATGGGAAACTGAAGGGAGCTCAGGAAGCTCGAGTTCAGAGACTGAACTTAAGGTTTCTGGAAGGTGGAACGTGATATGAGACGGGGAATCGCTCCTGACACGCCCGGAGAGGTAATAATAGAAGATAATCGAAGTGAAGAGCTTTAACTCACTGTTCTCCAAGATTCAGGGCGCAGGACCTTATCTCCTGGCCTTCATGCCCTGCCTCAAAGTGCTGAATGTGGTGGGTGCCCAGTTCAATCTGTGGGCTGGGGGGATTTGGGAATATCAGTATCTTCCTCCATCGTGGATGGGATAAAGAAAAATAGGGAAAAGTGAAGGAACAGAAATGAATCGGTAACAGGAAAATGAGCAGAGTGGAGGGAAGGGAAAATAGTTCTTTGGGGAGGTTAGACTTTCAAAAGATTCCTTAACCTTTCTTTCTTCTAGGTCTTCAGTGGAAAAATGCACATTCCCCTCTCCTAATGCAGATCAGACTGGAGAGAGAGGGAAGACGGGAATAAGGAAGACAGCAATTTGGGCAGAGCAAAAGAGCAGCTCCAAGCATGATCTGTTTTCATTTACCAACAGAAAGAAATAGTACTATTGAGTTCAACTTAGTAAAATATGTGTTGAGAGAACAGGAGTTATCAGACCTGGAGATACGAAGAAACAAAAAGAAAAGGTGGTCCTTGACCTATGGGATACTTAATTACAGTATGAATACATAATTATAGTGTAAATAACAAAGCCTACCACTTGTGCAGCGCCTACTATGTGCCTTCCCTTGTGCTTAGAACTTTGCCTATGTTAACTGAATTCTCAGAACAACCTTTGAGGTAGGTAACATTATCCCCATTTTGTAGGTGAGAAAACTAAGGCATAGGATGGCTACGTAGCGTGCCCTAGGTACACAGCTGGCTAGTGGCAGGGCCGTGTCAGGCAGTCTGTCTGTCTCCGGAGCCTGTTTCATTTACTCTGCTGCCTCTGTTAAAGCTGTGGAAGAAGGGAACATCTAGAGTTGTACTGATAATTACTTTGAAGATGATTAATTTTAAATTTCAAGCAGAGGAGGAATTTAATGCTGTTTTCACGAGGACTTAGGAGGAGAGATATGAAGAAGTGAGGAGTGCTGCCAAAGTGAGGGGCCGGGAGGTGTGGTACAGGCATGCAGGGTTTGAGGCTCAAGCTGCCCAGGTTTGGATCCAGCTTGCGTAAGGTGCTCATCTTTCTTACACTGAAGATTCCTCTTCTGTAAAAGAGCATCCATTTCATAGGTGGCTTAAAATCAAGTGTTATGATGAGTGCAAATTGCTCAATACTGTACTTGGTACATTGTAAGAAGTCAATAAACATTAACTATCAATTAAATCTGAACCTCCATGTGACAGTGTAGACTCATTGTGGGGAGAGACCCCCATCTCATAGACCACTGGGTCTTCTAGTGCTAGCTACACAACTTTGTATTTAAGATATAGACTTGGGAGAAGGAAAATTTGGATTTTAAAAAGAAATGGAATGGATGATGAAATAATAATTATCCCATGTGCTAAGCATTTTGTGTTACTTCTTTATTATCACATATCTTCTTATTATCCTCACTTTACAAGTAAGGAAAGTGAGACTTAGAGAGATTAGGTAATAACTTGCTTAAGGTTACATAACTGAGAAGTGTCAGAGACTCCATTTGGACTCAGGTCAAGTGACTGTGGAGTTTGTATTCCTTATCACTGTGTTTGCTGCCTCCCAGGATAGCATGAAGAAGGGGGTAAAGAAAGAGGCACATTCTTGGGTTGAGGGTGCTGTTTCATTTATAATTTGTTTTAAAATTCTTCACTTTAGGCAGAGGGGTGGTGTGTGTGTGTGTGTGTGTGTGTGTGTTCACTTTAAACCTTATAGGCAGTTAAGATATCATCTGAATAGCATAATTAGTCATTCAAATACCAAGCCTGGTTAGGTTCACTCATTAGTTCAAGTGATATGAGAGATAATTATTCATGGTGAAGGCAAAATATGTGGATTAGCAAGATATGTTGTACAAGCAGCTCCAACTCGCCTAGAGTAAGAACCAGAGCAAGGAAGCCAGCATCCTCACACCGATGGAATGGGTTCCTGGCTGTCTTACTCCATTAGGGCTGTCGTAACAAAAAAACATAGACTGGGTGGCTTATAAACAACCAACAGTTATTTCTCCCATTTCTGGAGGCTGGGAAGTCCAAGATCAAGACACCAACAGACTCAGTATCAGGTAAAAGCTTGCTTCCTAGACGGCCATCTTTTTGCTGTCTCCTCGCATGACAGGAGAGGCCAGGTTGTTGTATGGGGTCTGTTTTAAAGAGCACCAATTCCATTCATGAGGGCTTCACCCACAGGACCTAATCATCTCCACAAAGGGTTAGGATTTGAACACGTGAATTTTGCGAGGGCACAAACATTCAGACCGTAGCACTGGCTCTAGAACACTGTTGTGAGTTGTGTCCACATTATTGACCAAGGAAGAGTTTGCTTTTATCTAAATCCTCCTTTCAGAACTTTGTCTCAGACTGAACCTTTTTGTCATGTGCTTGTTGAAATACAGAGTTTATTGAACTAGAGGACAGAGCTGGAACTCCACTGAGCTCACAGAACAATGGATCATAGGATGATTCTCATGCTTCCTTGGTTAAAAAAAAAAAAATTGTGTGTGATCAATTTGGGTTTGAACTTTGTGTTTATTGAATCATGACACCTGGCAGTAAGACTGTGGGGAAAGGGACCTATAGCTCTCATCCACATCTAATTTTTGAAGGCTACTAATGTCACTCAGCAACAAGATCCTGTGAAGAGGCCATATTGGCTTGGTCCAGAGACCATTTTGAATACATTGGTGTCATAAAAGGGACTTGTTATTGAAAGAGAAGGACAAATGAATTCAAAAGTCCTGAGGTCAAGTTCTAGCTTCTTGTATAACTATCTTTTACGTTTAAAAATCACCTATTGCCTCGGGGTCTTTCTTTTTTTACACGTACAGTAGGGCTTTTCAAAGAGGTGACATGGACCAAATGCAATAGTATTTGTCTAAACACAATGTATAGATCTAGTTAAGCCAACACCACTAATAATCAAAACGCCATTCAGGGGAGGCAGAATGTACATATATTATAATCCAATCATATAAAAAATGGGGGAAATTATATAGTATGTATGTGTACAGTATACATAAACACAATCTAGACACAAATTAAACAGTAGTTACATGAGTGGAAGATTGGGGTCAGGAGACTGGGGAGGTGAATGATTATGGATAGAGCCCTTGCTTTTATTGTATGACCTTCTGTGATGTCTGAAAATGTTAGACCATGTATCTTTATCACGTTTATAATCATACAACTTTTAGTTTAAAAAGATCATCGGTATCAGTGAATCCGGCCCAGGGGGGAAAAACGGTGATAGAAGGAGAGAACAATAAATCAAAAAAGGATGTGATTATATCTCAATAAAGCTGTTTGTTTTTAAAGAGGATATGGATTTTAGAACATTAGGAAACATTATCTTCAGCCATAGTGACCAATGTTTAAAACCAGGGTATGAACAACGACCTGTCATTGATACGTGTCTTGTGCTGCTGGGAGGAGAAGAAATCTAGAAGACCACTGATTTACATTGTTTTGGGAATATGGTATACTTGAATTTAAGTAAAGTTCTCAGTTTCATTGTGGGGGCAGAGCCCCAGAAAGTAGTTTACAGGCTCTCGGCCTCACGTGGAGGAGTGCTGGCTCGGGTAGTAGATGGTCGTCAGCTGTGGCTGATTGGCCGTCAGCTGTAGCCAGTTAGCCAATTAGCCGCCAATATAACTGCTGCGGCTACGGAGGAGAGAAGAGAGGAAGAGAGAGAAAAAATGGGGGCTAGCAAGAAGATGGCGGCTGGGCTGGCAAGCGTGGATGGCGGTTTGCGGACAGTGTGGATCCAGCCTCCAGTGAGAGTATAGTGCCGCCAGAGAGAATATAGTGGTATGACTCCCCTACCTATGGCTCCATGGGTGTTCCTTTTCGGCCTCACCATATCCTGCGTTCTTGTATGGGGAGCGGGAGCAGAGACCCCGCCGGGTCCCCTGCATTACAAATGGCGCAGCGAGCAGGGTCTCCCGCACGACATTCATTCTGAGGATGCAGCTAATAATGAAGCCACATGGTAAGTGTCTGATCCTTTGTTCATTCACTTCCTGAACACCATGGGGAAGGTCTGCCCCCACTCAGGACTTAGGTACAGACTGTGATGTCTTGGGAGTTGCCTGTGCTGAGTGTATTTAGCAGGGGGAGTACCAGACCCCAACCAGGCTGACACAAGTACCAAGTGAAGGGGGGGATACAGTCAGGGGTCCTTCTTTGCCAGACAGGGCCTTACCAGATTAATCTTCCACTTTACGTCCTTAAAGAGACTCCCTCATCAATATCCTTAGATCCTCAATGAGTCTAGTTTGGATTATACCTCAAGGTGAATCCAACAAACTATAACAAATGATTCAACAAGAACTTACCATACTTGTTGAATCATATGACCAGGAGAAGTAGGAGTTAGTCAGGCAGAAGAAGGGTTGGTGAGGCCCATAGAAATATGGCAGGGTATCTGCAAAGTACTGGGGAATTGGAACCAAAATAAGATAAATCCAGTAATGGACAGAGCAGTGATTCTCATATCAGATGATAAGAATCACCTGGAGGGCTTGTTTAAAACACAGATTGCTGAGCCCCACCCCCAGGAGTTTCTGTTTTGTTAGATTTGGGGCAGGACCTGAGAATTTGCATCTCTAACAAGTTCACACTGATGCTGATGCTACTGGTCCAAGGACCACACTTTGAGAACCACTGGACTACAGCATAAAGAACCAAGAGGAAGGTGGTGAGAATTGAATCAAGAAAGGTAGGCAGGGCCTTGTAGGTCAAGTTAAAAAACTGAATTATATCCTAGGGGCATTGGGAAACGATTGGAGTGACATGACCCAGTAGATGTTTTAGAAACATCACTTCATAATGATGAGAATGAAGTAAGAAGGAAGTAGGAGACTTGTCTCTCCTAGAGGCAGAGAGAATGCTTGGAGGCCTTTGTTATAGTAATTGGATGAGATACATGATGGTAATTGGAGAAGCAATGGGGATTAAATGTTTCCCAATGCCCTTAGAACTGGATGGCTTTGAGGAATATTTAGGTGAAGGTGGGGTACTGATAGTATTGGCAATTGGTTGGATGTGGACAGAGGGATGGTGAGGGAGAGGGACAAATTAAGGAAGGTGCCTAGGCTTGGAGAATCTGGTAGAGAGGGTCGTATTCATGGATATGTGGACCAGAGAGCAGGAGCAATGTAGATAGAAAAAACAGTGAGTCCTTGAAAGCTCTGACTTCCATTATAATATTATAGGAGAAATCTTTTAAGTTTTCTTCAAAGTGGAGTGTGGCACGTCATGTTTATCGTGATCATTGCCTTCAGGCTCCATGCAAGTAAGTATATTGGTTGATTGGTTACATTCACTCTGAAGAAAAAATCTGAATAATGTGTCCTGCAACTAATACTACAAGTGATGGAACAGCTGGGTTCCATGATTTTGAAAGTTTGAAAACCTGGGTACTACTTTCTGCTCTAGTGAGAAGCATCTTTTCTTTGAACTTTCAAACATTATCAAGAATTGCATAACAGATAAGCTAGAAAAATAATTTCATCCTTTACACTTAAGAATTCCAAGAAATTGATAAGAAAAAGGCCAACATCCAAAAAAAAAAAAAAAGTGACGAGAACGTTCACAGAAAAATAAATACAAATCTCCTTAAATATCTGAAAGTGTGCTTAACCTCACTTGTAATAAGAAAATGAAAATTAAAACACATTGGGATATCATTTTTAAATGCTTTGCAAAACTTTGAAAGTTTGACAACAAAACATGTTGGTGAAGCTTTCAGGAAATTCTCACACAGTGCCAAATGTTGCAGTTCCTACAGTGAGTCATAAAATACCTGTTAAACTTACAAAATGCACTTATCCTTGACCCAGCTTTTATCCCTTTTGATTCACTTCCAGGAATTTATTGCACAGGTATACCTATACACATACAAAATAAAGTATGAGCAAGATTCCTTATTGCAGAGCAAATAATTGGACTGGTTTGATAAACTATGACATACTGGGCAGCCATAAAAAAAGAATTAGTGAAATTCTCTTTGTAGTGATGTGAAACGTCAAAAATTATCTTTAAGTGAGAAAAGGAATACGCAGAACTGTGTGTAGTCTGATACCTTTTGTGAAGGGGAAAAATAAGAATATGTAGTTGTAGCTGCTTGTATGTATATAAAATTTTTAGGAAGATCCATGAGAAAGTAATAAATTGATTTCCTGGGGCAGATGTGAAGGAGACTTCTGACTGTATATGTTTTTATATCATTTTGATCTTTGAAACTTGTGAAAGAAACACTTATGGAAACAATGACCCATATTTCAGAAGAAAATGCATAAATATATACATGTAACACACATGGTGTGGAGGTTCTGAGCAGCTATGGCCTCACATGTCTTCACTCAGTCAACGCTAACACTGCACATTTGTTTCAAAGAAAAACAGGCCACATGTATCATTATACGGTGATGACTCACCAGATACGCTCATGTCCGTTGGATGCACATTGTTTTCTAGAATGGTGTGTGGGTGGGGCCGTGGGAGATTGAGAGGGAAGGGGAGAAACATTTCTTGTCATTCAACATTTAGCAATATTTGATGATCACTTAGGACTACTTGTTCAGCACTGATGACAGTGCAAGCAAGATACATTCTGGTGGGGACATACATTTTTGGAAGGAGGGAAGGAGGGAAGGAGGGAAGGAGGGAAGGAGGGAAGGAGGGAAGGAGGGAAGGAGGGAAGGAGGGAAGGAGGGAAGGAGGGAGGAAAGGGGAAGGGAAAAAAGACACAGTAAACAAGCAAATTGTTTTGTATTCTTTTATGAAATGGTTAGTCAAGTGTGGCTACAAAAGGAGACAGAGAGGCTCAGGAAAAACAAAACAAAACAAAAACAAAAACACTTTATTACACTCACACGTCCTAGAGACAAGAGGCCTGGCACAACAGGCAGGACTACATGACAAAGACACCAGGTGGTCAGGTGGCAGAAGACGGAGGAGGAAGTGTTAGGCTCCTGCCTTTATTGGGGTTTCCTCAGGAAAGGCGAGACAGGGCAGGCTGAACAGTTTAGGATTCACTGGTTGGAATAATTTCACTGGGCTTTGGGCTATAAGGTGGTCCCCATTTGCCTGGTACCTGGACCGGGTATGATTATGACAGCAGAACCTTGTCTCCTGGAGTGTATGGGCGGGATAGAGGACGTAGGTCTCCAGATTGGTTAGTTTGCCAACCAAAGACGTGCTCTGCTGAGCCTTTTGCTCTAAGTATTGGAAAGGGCTCTCAAGAGGTGACATTAAATTGAGACCGAAAATAAGAGAAGAACCTAGATTTGTAAAGAGTGGAGGAGGAACATCCCAGGTGAAGGAAAGAGCATGCTTGGTATAGGACCTCTGCTTCAGCATGGCTCAAGCATCTGCAGGGAGGAAAGTGGTGCCAGGTGAAGCAAGAGAAGGAAGAAGAGCAGATCACACGAGCAAGACCTGGCAAGCCTTCGAAAAGAGACTGGGTGACACAGAAAGGTTCTGAGCAGGAGATAATGTGATCTGAGTATTTTGCTACTGAGTACAGATTGGATTGGGAAAACACTGGTACAGAGGCGCTCACTTGGAAAGCTATTTTGGGTAAGTGGTAGTGGAGGGCTCAACCACAGAGCTGGCGGGGGAGATAGGAGGGAAATAGGTCTGAACTATCACTTGGAGATAGAATCAGGTAGAGTTTCTGATGGTGAAAGATAAAGACAAAATCAAGGATGACTGCAAGGGTGGAGCTGGCAATATTCATTTTGGAGTACAGATGGTCCCTGACTTGTGTGACTTATAATTGTTCGACTTCAGGATGGTGTGAAAGCCATACGCATTCAACACTGTCTTTCAAGTTGTGAATTTTGAACTTTTCTCAGGCTAGCGATTCCTGGCATGATACTGGGCAGCGGTAGTGAGCCACAGCTCCCCATCAGCCACGCAATTGTGAGGGTAAACAACCAATACTCTACAGTGTACTGTGTCACCAGCTTTTTATGGATATTATGTTCTAGCACATTTACGGTAGGCTAGGCTAAGCTATGATGTTCATTTGATTAGGTGTATTAAATGCATTTTTGACTTATGATATTTTTAACGCAATAGAAACGTTTATGGGGACATAATCCCCTCATACATACAGTAGCATCTGTAATCAGCATAGAGGTGATAAACTCATTGGAATGAATGGGTGAGATGAAAGAGGAAAGAGCACCCAATTCTAGCCCTAACGAATCATTACATTTCTGTTTTGAATGAGGTCCAGAAACCAGCAAAAGAGGCAAAAGGGGTAACCAGTGAAGTTAGAGGAGAATAATATTGTGAAAGCCAAGACAGAAGAGTGTCTCAGGAAGGAAAGAATAGTAGAGCAGGCCAAATGTTGATAAGAAGTCAAGAAGATGAAAGCAGAGAAGAGAGGTCATTAGATTTGGCAACGTGGAGGTCATTGACGACCTTGACAAGAGCAGTTTCTGTGTGGTGAAAACAGAAGCTAGACCATAGTTGGTTGAGAGGTGAATGGGTAATGAATAAGTGGACACAGTGTGTATCTCAAGGGGTTTATTTATGATAGGTGTATTAATTATGAGGCACTAAATTATCCCCAAACATAGCAGCTTAAAACATATTATCTCATATTATTTTAAACATATTACCTCTTGTTGTAGGTCATACGTTGGAAGCATCTTGGTTTTACCTGGTTCTGGCTCAGGTTCATTCCTGAGGTTGCAGTCATCTGAATGCACTTCCAGTATGGCTCCCCTACATGGCTGTTGGCAGGATGCCTTAGTTCTTTGATAAGTGGAACTGTCCATAGGGCTACTTGAGAAACGTCCTCATGCTATGGCTTTTACCAAAGTGAGTGATCTGAGCAAGGGAGCAAGGAGAAAGCCTCAATGCCTTTTATGACAGAGTCTTAAAAGTTACATGCTGTCACTTCTGCCATTTTGTATGTTTTAGAAGTCAGTCACTAAATCCAGCCCACTCTAAAGGCGTGGTGTATTAGGCTCACCTTTAGAAGGCAGGAATGTCAAATTTGTGGACGTATTTTAAACCGCCACAGTGGGGATCAGAGGAATTATGCAGTGATTAGAAATGTAAGGTCAAGGGAGTGTTGTTTTTTAAAATGGGAGATGCAATTAGTATATCTTTGTGCTGATGAAAATGAATCAGTACAAAAAATTTGATGAAGCAGCAGAAAGAAGGGATAACAGAAAAAGGGAAATCCTAAGAACTGGAAGGATTGGACTTTTATAGCAAGGACAACTTCTCCACTGTAACAGCAGGGATAGGAGAAGATAGAGGCAACTACAGTGAGAGTTGTAAATTTGGTGGGAAAATAGGAGGGAGATCATGTCTGATTGCTTCTGTTTTCTCATTGAATTATAAGGCAAGGCTTTCAGGTAAAATTGTGAGTAAGTGAGGGATTGTGGACAGTCTGAAGAGAAAGAGAAGGTATGAAATTATTAACGCAAGGAGTAGAAAATCGTATCTGCTAAAGAAACCGAGCAGAATTACTGGCATTTTGAAGACCAAATCTGAGATTTGACATTAATTTAAAGAGAAACCATTCAGCTGTTCTGTGATTTTTTTTCTGAAGCAACATATAGCTGCTCAGGTGTGGGTGTAAAGAAATTATTTGCGTTCTTCCACATAACACAATAGGAGAGAAGTACAAAAGGGGTTGAGAGTATGTTCAAGGAAATGATTAAAGGAAGGAAGAAGCTAGACCGGACAAGGAGAGAACTTACGCACAGAGGAGACTGTTGGAAAGCAAGAAAGTTCTGGGGCAGGGGTTATCTGTCAATGGATTTAAGGCTGGAACAACTTCAAAAATAACAATGGCGCTGCCTGAACAAGTGACTTGGGAAGGCGGGATGTGGTTGTTGGAGAGTCTGAGACTTGAAATAAAGGTTTCAAAGGTCAGGACGTTTGGTTAATAGAATATGGCCATGCAAATGGATGGCTGAGGCAGAGTGGAGGAAAAGGGTATTGGGAATGAGGAGACCTAGGCACTAAGACGCTGCATGTTGGAGGATTTATCCGTGTAGTGTCTTACGTCACTGGGAAGGAAAATGGGATAGAGGCTTTCAGTTTTTATAAGATCATTGAACTAAATAAATCCCTACAAAATGATTTTAGAGGTAGAAATTCAGGTAGAAATCTGTGAAAGAAAATGAGATATCTCTCTATGATCTGACAGTAAATGAGTTCCAGGAAAAAAGAGAGTGAATGGAGAAGAGTGAGAAGGGGAGATGAAGAGCAGAGATACAGCCCACCAACAGTAATACTCGAAATAACAGAAGAAAAATCACCACTGTGCAACTCCAATATAAAAATAATTCAGGCCCGAATTGCTAATAGATGCTAAAACCAAATAGGCAAAAAGTTTTAGAGAACAGAATATTCACTCGGATTTATAAAAAGAAAGGAAATAACCCTGTTGATTTCATAGTCACCACCTTCATCAGTTATTCAAATTTAATATAAAAAAATAGTGGAATTACTGGGGCAGCCGGTTATCTCAGTTGGTTAGAGTGCGGCACTCTTAACAACAAGGTTGCTGTTTCTATCCCTGCATGGGCCACTGTAAGCTGCACCCTCCACAACTAGATTGAAACAACTACTTGACTTGGAGCTGATGGGTTCTGGAAAAACACACTTTAAAAAAAATAGTGGAATTACCTGTCCTTATATTAAGATGCAATGAAACGTGAAGTACTTGTGAAGAATATGAATTATTCCTGCCAAATTGTTTAATGTTTAACCTCAATCTAATCAAGCCTCAAGTAACTTCCAATTTACAGGAAATATGTGATACCAAATTAAGTTAAATACTCCAAGAATAAGCGATCAAGTACCATATTTTGCTGTGTCAAATGCACTCCCATGTATAATGCACACCCACGTTTTTGGCCCAAACTTTCAGGGATAAAATATTTCATTTTAATTTTTTAACTCAAATTTTTACTTGTTTACATTTAGGTACTTGTTTTTTGTATTGTAAAGGAAGTTTAGCATTTATTTTTTAACATTATGGTACAAGAAATTTTATGTAACAAATAACTACAAAACACAAGAACAGATACAAGGTACAAGAAATTTTATGCACCAGTAACAAATTTATGATATTTATACATCATAGAAGGTCAAGAACACTTCATCGTTGTAAGTTTGCCGTTAAGTTCAGCAAAATTGATTCTCGTATTCCAGGGTATTATTTTGCATATGGATATTGTTACTGATTCTGGAGTTACACTTTTAATTCACAAGCATAAGTAAAAGAATTAAAAACATTTATATAGATATGGAATTAGTACTACCCATGTATAATGTGTATCCTTATTTCTCCCTCACAAATTTGGGGAAAAAAGTGCACACTATACACGGCAAAATACAGTAAATTCTGAATGTAGGTCATTCCAGACTACATCTCACCTGCACTGATTAAAAAAAAAAAAAAGTACCATAAAAAAATGACAGAGTGACTGTTTTAGATTAAAAAGGAATGAAAAGGCATAACAAGCAAATGTCCATTGCATCCTGGATTAGGGCAGGGATGGGGGAAGGGAAAGAGAGTAACTATTAAAGGCATTTGGAGACAAATGAGAACATTTGACTTTGAATCAGATACTAGATGGCACGATAGAAGCATCACTAATGCTTTTAGGTGTTATGATAACATTGTGGTTATGTAGGAGAATGTCCTCATATTTAGGAGATGCAAGCGGAAATATGCAGAGGTGAAGTTTTATGGTATCTCCAACTTGCTTTCAAATGGCTCCGAAAACTAAAAGCATCTGTACTTGGAAAGAAAAAGCAAATGTTGCAAAATGATAACCTGTGATTGGTGAATACAGGTAAACAGTATGCCAGCAGTCACTGAACTAGTTTTTCAGCTCTTCTCTAGGCTTAAACTTTTCAAAAGTTGTGTGTGGTGGGGAAGGTGTAGGTTTCTCCAAAGTATTCGCTAATCACATTTGTTTAGTTCCTTCAATCACTCCATGGAGCTATCTGTATCTATCATCATCTGCTTTTTCTCATTTGTTGAATTTCCCATTAGGACACAGGCATTGTGTATGGTTCACATCCCTAGCTCAGGGATGGCTACAGAAAAGCCATTCAATATATTACAAAGTTCTAAAGTGAACTGAGTTATTCTCTTTGCAATTATAAAAGTTAGACTAGGCTCTTTTCTCTTCTTCTCTGTCTTCTTTTTACAAAATAAAATTCTTGAAACCCAGGAGCAGAAAGCTAAGAGAGAGCTACTAGGATTCTCCCAAACCTCCTTCTCTCACAACCAGAAATCTTTTCATGAGAAGCCGAGTGAGTAATGAAAAGTACAAGTAGCCAAAGAAAGGTGCATGTGGGTGGTGTGGTGGTGGCATTGATTCTTCATTGCTTTGCCAAGTGGACATTCTCCAGCCTGCTAGGTTGTGACTCCAAGAAAGGATTCAAACTGAGCAAATCAAACTCTAGAAAAAGGACCAGGCTTAGATTAGGTATCATTAGTAATCAAATGATAAACAAAATGAGAAAAAAAAAAAAAAAAAGACTGCATTATAGCTTATTTTTCATTTTCCTTGCTCCCTGTATTAGGTATTTATGTTCATATTTAGCTGTTGCCAAAGAGCTGAGGTTTTGTAAAAAAAAAAACAAACAAACCCAAAAGGATGTTTATTGTCACTGAACAGGCTGTCAGATTAAACACACACACACACACACACACACACACACACACACACATCCCCTATGAGACCTATATCCAACTAGTGGTGGCATATTCCAGTTCCAATTTCAGTCCTTTTAAATGACTTGACCTCTTAATTACCAGCAAAACTGATAAACTCAGTACATGATCCTAGTAAGAACACCATAAATAAACGAACACTATACTTATGACTACATAAAATAGAACCCCTCATGGCCACAGAGGCCAAAAAGAAGCCAGAGTTTATTTTAAAAATTATTTTTGTATATTTAAGATTAAAAAAAAATGCATGTGCTTATTAATTTATATGTGCTTTTGTCCAAATAAAATTTCTAACAAATACAGTAGAAAACAAGTTTATTTTATGTCTTTTGTATTCTGGTACCTTTTATGAATGTTGCTTTTAAGAGTCATTGTTATAATCTAAAATTTGAAATATACGCTTCTTGGTTTTGGATCCCTAGTGAACAATATTTAATCTTACTTTATTCATCTGTGACTTAACATTTTTCCTATGGATAATGGAAACACCAAAAAAAAAGCAATTATGTTAGCATGAAATAATTCCAATATATATTAGTGACTGACTATTTAAAACTGTCAATGAAAACACAGGCCAAATGGACAGAGGCCACGTTTAAGAATACTGTAGCAATCTACACTTAAAAGCCATTTAAATGATTTGTCTAAAAGCAAAAATCAAACATATAGAGAAAACAGAAGAAACTATACAATAACCAGATCCTAACTAGTTCCATGGCAGTAGCTTCATGTAAAGTGGGTGATGGTACAGCCCCTTGCATCCGAAATAGATGGAGAGTCACTCCTTACTAGGTGGGTGACTTTGAACATCTGTGAAATGTTAACAGTGGTATATCAGTACCTACTCCCTCAGGGCTGTAATTAGGATTAAATGAGATAACGAATGTACCATTTTTAGGCCATTGTCTGCCACATGGTAAGTAATCGACAGGTGGGAAAAGTATGAGAACTGAAGTAAAGTGCTTTGATAAGGGACAGTAGAAAGAACCACATGAAAGTCTCTCTCCAGGGCTTAGGATGATTTTATAGGCGATACAGTGAGTGGAAAGAGCTCCATCCTACGAGGCAGGCACCCTCGGCCTTGATCCTAGCGTTGTGGATTAACCACGTGGCCCTGGACTTCATCTCTCCTGAGGAGGTTCACAGTTGTGTTCAATGAGGAGGCTTGACTTTCCAGCTCTCTAACCTTTTAGCTCTTCTTCTTATGCAAGGTGGTCTCCCATTAAGGAAGAGAGCTGATGGAACACTCCAAACCCATACTAATTGAGAAGTCAAGTTGTCCCATTTTCAGCTATTTTATTTTATTCAAAAAAAGAGCTCATTTATATTCAGCTTTCAGTGACAGGAATTAACAATGCCAGTCCCAAGGAAACCCCACAAGGAAGCAACCACTTTCTCATTCCTCCTGAGGACACGCCTTGAGAATTAAGCATAGACAAAACTTGAATTTTAGTTAGTCTTTAATATAACTCCAACTCTTTAGTAGTAAACAAAGATGTAAGTAGAAAACATCCAAACATTTTGCTATCAGTAGTTCTGAGCAGTCACAGTGGTCGCACTGTTGGAGCTGAGGTCACTCACATTTTAAGGAAACATGATCTATCCTGTTTCAGTGGAATTCATGCTCTGGCAGTTGGAAGGAAGAGGTGGGGCTTGTTTTGTGCAGACTATTCCCTTGACCATAGGCAGCTGACTTCTCTCTCCTTTTCTTGGCATTCAAAAAAAACTCTTTATTTGCCTTTTATGCTAAAAGTGCTCTAACATCTGAAGGGGCCTTTCCTTACTGAAATAAAATCAACTATACAAGTCATACATTTCGGGGTCTGGTTAAATTCCCTCAGCATTAGCAATTCGTAGAAAATTCATTGTTAAGAAGTTAGCACACTTGCATACCCGAAGGACAATTTAGAGTTCGCAGTACAGGGCTCTGTGATACAAAGTGCCTATAAGCAGTTTCCTCTCATATACTGAGGCCACAGTACTTCCCTGGAGAACAGATCCATTGTTGGCATAAACTGTAGTCACTGTAGGCTTCTCTGACAGAATATTCTGGATGCGGAGAACCTATTCAGGAGAGACAAAGGATTAATATAGAACCACCATACACCTGTGTCACTCAATCACGAATAATCCCCGTCTTCCACAATGACACCATGATTAAGAGGATATGCTGTTGAAAACTAGCAGTTACCAATCTTTTTAATGTTTAAATTAAAGTACTTTCTTCAACCTTCAAAGAAAGTACTTTCTTAAACCATCTAGCTATTTCATGCCAACACGGGATTTAGTGTTATTATAGTAATTGAGCATCAATAGAAATACGTCCACACTAACGTGCCTACTTTCATACGAACAAAAGTCATGTCATGTGGTGAGCTGACAATAAGCCAGGTATTTTAAAAATTGCCAGGATACCACATAGGGAGGGCACATGTCTCTATAAAAATGCCTTTTGATTAGTTGCCACCATAATTTAATACATCAAAAGATTACCCTTCTAAAAGTATTTGAACAATGTGAAATTTTGCCAATTATTGGCTTAAAGCAATTGTAAATCACTACATTAGTTCACTGCATTATTGGTTTAAAAGGACTAAACAAATTATTCTTGTGACAGTTTATTGCATTATTTGTTCAAAAACACTTGAATAATTAAGGTTGAAAAACTGAAAGTATAAAAACCTCTGATGAGGGAGGATTGTTCGGGTCATAAATGAGGAGCTTCTGGGCATTCGGATGACAGCCTATCAAGATGTCCCCTGAGGAAGGATCGATAGACAAATTATCCACCACTGTATCCAACTTGAGTACCTTCCAAATGAAAAAAATGTCAATACCGAAATGACATGAGCAACTTGATTAAATAATTTAGGTCTAATCTTTCCTGCCTTTATGCATGTGGGAAAATTATACACATCTCCCTGCTTCCACCCCTTTAACACCAATATTGCTTAAAGTAAATTTAATAAACTGCTTAAGAGTCACTTTTCATCTTCTCTGAAACTAAGAAAGTTGGGTGATAATCAATCTCTCTGAAAAATGACCTCCTTTTCCCTTAAAAGATGCACGATGATCAGTTAGCGCAAAGAACTCATTCAAAGCAAAATAAGAAATTCCTCATCAATCTGAAATATGTGTTGTCGAGCACGAAGAAAATATTAAGGGTGTGCAACCCAATTTCTACCTTCATTGATTATTGAAAGAACTGACAATATGCATAAATCTTCATTTCAGACTTCATCTATTAGTCTTTTCAATTGTGAAAATTCTTATTGGAATTCATCAGGTGCCATCGGTACTTCAAGAATGGGCTCTAAATCTGATTCAAATATCACTCTCAACCCACTGCTACATGCGATCACAGTCAGTCCTCATGACTGCTGGGAACAGGAGACGCGGCCAGTTAGAAGGTGGTAATAGTGCAAAACCCAGCGTAGTAACACTGGGATCCACGGTCTGTTCTAAGTGAGGTATTGCTATAATATAACTACGTAATTTCAAAGTATAATAGATTAATGTCTACTTTATATATAAAAAGAAATATTTTACCTTCAGTTGAGTTAAATTCATATTAGGATGTTTTTCCAAAACATGAATTTCATGAGCCAATGCATCAGCAACATAGATGTACCTTTGCAGAAAGGACACATGGGTTAGCGCTCCATGACAAGATAAAGCTTCATTAACACAACATGCAAGAATAAGCTTAATAACCTGCCAAGTTGTTAATCAATGATGGGCCCTCAAGGAATGCTTGATAAAGGTCAATTTTTATTTAAAAAATAAGCTTTCAAAATCAATTCAGTATTGCTACAAAAATCATGGAATTGTTCAATTATTTTTCAAAAGGTTTGTAAGGAAAAATAATACAGAATATAATTTTGGGTACAAAATCTGTGATATTTGCCACTGAACGGACAATAAAACAAATGTTTGGGTTCAGAAAAATGCTTTTACAATCCATAATATAATTTGATATGTCTAGGTATCATTTACATTATGGTACAGAACACATTTTACTAGAATATTTATTAATCTCATTAATATTTAGTAAAATATTTATTAACATATAGAGAATATTAAGAGTAAGAGCTAAGTCTCTATTCAGAACAAATCTGCCTACACCCAAGAAGGGTGAATTAATGGAGTACTTTATGGTAATTTTACTCATTGAATTGACTGCTCCATGACAACTGTTCTATTGGGCAATTAAAATGTGTAAAGCCATGAACTCAGTATTGTGACAGATATAAACATGAAGAAGACATAGCCTTTTCCCTGAAAAGTTTATAGTGTGGTGGAATGATCTGACTGCTTTGTACACATTAAACAAATAACGCAGCACAGTAAGTGCCATAAGAAACATTTCAGGTGTACAGACTAAAGAAGTATCTAACTCTTGAGAACACAGAAGGGCTCACAAAGGAAGGGGCATCTGCCATGAGATGGAAGTAGAAGCCGGATTTGAGGAAATGAGGACCAAACACCTTCTAAGAAGATAACATGTGAGCAAAGGCACAGGAGCAAGAATGAAAGAGGCACGTTTGCAAAGTAATGAGTTCTTTGTCTAAAGCATGGAAAGTATGAAAATAGTAGAAAAGGGGGTTGGAGTTAGCGTATTAAAGAAAGTCCAACCTTTTAACCTGCCTGGATTTAATAAGCAATTGGGTATCACTGAATGTTTAGAATAACAAAGAGGCATAATAACAAATGGTCAGTTCCATTCAACAATGACTGAGCATTTGCTTTGCCCCTGGCGGTGCTCAGCAAGAGTCAAATATCAAGCAGACAGAGCTCCCTCTTTGGGAGGCTCTTCAAGGCTAGTGGAATACAAAAAGACAAAATTGACAACAGTGACAAAAATAAAGTGGAAGTGGACTGAAAACAAGTTGGAAAACAGGCTCATACTCTAGCCAGAGAGGATGAGAAACTACACCAGGCAGGTGTCAACAACAGAAAGGAAAGGTGGTGAGAGTGAGGAAGAGAAGCTCAGGTAGAACCAACACGGCTTGCTCACTGGCTGGATAGGGATGGTGAAAGAGACGTTAAATCTGAAGCCCTTTCCATTTTTGTTTTTTAGCTTGAATGACTGGAAAGTTTGACTCTCAGAAAGATGAGAGTTGTGGAGAAAAACAGATTTGGCTGGAGAGGTCAAAATGAGTCAGTTATAGACAAATTAAATAATTACACATTCATTTTCTATAATCAACAAGAAAGAAATTGTGTCACAAACATAAAGACATTTAGTTGTCAAGGAATGACCAATTCATTTCATGTTATATTTTTATAGTTTAAACGTAATAGTAGCAAATTCTACAATGTGCTAAGGCAGTAAAAGGGAAAGTTAAAAAAGAATTTAACATCCTTCCTGTAGGCGGCAGTTGGACAACATAAAAATAGTGAGATAATTTTGGAGGGCAATTTGGCAATATTGACTAACGTTAACATTTCAAGAGATCTCTCTTTGAGAAAGTAGGTCTCTTTTGAGGGATTTTTCTACAGAAACACGTGTACAAATATGCAAAGAGGAGGGGTTCATTAGCGCTCAGCTGGCATTTGAACCCAGGTCGATATGACTCCAAAATCTAAAGATTCAACCAATGTGGTATAATGCTACCTTAGGGAGTTTTTCTTAAAAAATATTTAGATAATGTTCAGTGGTAAATGAGAAATACAAAGTGTTTTTTTAAGAAAAAATGAACTACCTATATATCCATCAACAGAGAACTGATTAAATTTAGAATCATCCTTATAATGGAATAATATACATCCAGTAAAACAATGACATATTTATTTAAAAGGAAACACCTACCTGATACTTAGATATGTACATATAAATATGATCCCATTTTATAAAAAAAAATTACATTTATAAAATTAAATTCTACAATGATACATATCAAAATTTAGATATTATATGTTAAATTATAGTACATATAACCATATTATATATAAATATATAAGTTTAATAATATATACAGAGGGTGCCAAAAAATGTACTTACATTTTAAGAGAGGAAAAAACTGTATTAAAATTGTAACAATATATACCGATAACAGAAGACGAATACAAGTCACATTTGACTTCTGCAATTACAAGAGGTGCTCAAAGTGGTTACCATCAGCCTCCAGACACTTCTGATTATGGCGAACTACTGCTTGAGCAACGTTGATCAAAGTGTCCACTTATATACAGTTTTTTTGGCACCCTGGTATAAACATTATATATATACATACATATATATGTATGTGTGTGTATGTGTGTATATATATATATATATATATATATATATATATATATACACATATGTATATATATATATATGTATATATATATACACGCACAAATCATAGACCCAAAATATCAAGTAAGTTATTTCCACCCTGAAAAAAAAAGCAAAGTGAAGAATTTGGCCCATGAACACGACTGAGAAGAAATGAAGCTACTTTTATAAGGGATCATACTTTTTATCAGGTGAAATATTGATCCCATTTGCTGAATCAAATCCTTCTGTTACCACTTTAACTTCATTTGGACTGTAGTAAACAACATTTGTCCAGTGTAAGTTCACGTAGACTTCCAAATACTTTAGGAAAGGATCAGAGAAATAGTGGTCATTGGTGGCATAGAAATGTGCAGGTCCAACAGCTACGATATCATTCACACTGAAAGAGAGAAATAACATGTGAGAGAAAATAAAAAGCCAGTTGGTCTCCATATTAAAGATTAGACATCCAGAAGGTTCACACAATACATGCTATAAATTTTTAGTAAGAGGTTTCCCAGGAAAGCTCAGTAAAAATCACATGGCTATCATTATATGCAATCTACTATAATATCATTTGCCAAATAACAATTTGGTATGGTACCAGGTAATTCGAAGACAGGTCATTTAGTAATTAAGGCAAGATTATTATAAAAAAGAACTTGGTGCCAACAGTATGTTTTTTGACCGAAAAAAGGTTGAGTTTAACAGCAATATATAAGGACACAGCTACACATAGTCTGGCGCTGGATAGAGCCTCCTTGGCTGGTGAGCTAGTTGGGACGCCAATAACATTTACCTAGCTTCCATTTACTCAGTTGCTGGATTTTCCTGAGTTTCTTTGCTTAGTTATTAGTCAAACTAAGGTTGACTGTTCAATTTCTACCTGACTCACGAAGCCAACCAGCTGAGAATGAATAGGCCCTCGATAAACACTTGCAGAGAGATGGATGATGAAATTGCCATAGTACAATGCTTCAGGTGAGAGACTTACATGCTAAAAACAATTACAGTTTTAAAACCAGTTAGGCAAGGGTGTTATTAAATTTAAATTCCCATTACCCAATGCAAAAATTTCTGAAAGAGCTGATTTCTCCTTTGTTCAAGGAAAAACACAGCTACAGAGCAGGTGGGTCTCCTCTTTCTGAAAGACCTCCATCATGCAGAGGCTGCCTGGGTGGTACTTATGCTCCTATTTATTATGAAGTGCATTTCTGGAAGACTGATTAGAAGTTACATGCTTGCCAAGGTAGGGAAGTAGAAATTAAAAATATTCATCAAATTCAAACTTTAAAGAAGCAGTAGAGTAATTAATGCAAGCTGAGCCAGGGAGGGACACGTGATTATTTGGCTGTGTTATCAACTAGTTGGGTGTTCTTGATTGGATACAAACTTCCAATTTGAATCCCTTTAATTCTGTAGGGCCATTAGCCCACAGCTATGAAAGCATTTTGTATTAGTCTTGTACGAAGCACACAAAATCCATATAAAGCAGGCCACTCCTCCTTGGCAGGACAGGGATTGTTAGTTGGGTGATGAGACATAGGAGATGGAAGGTGACAGCAGGAAAAATGGTGAGTTTGTCTTCTACTCCAGATGACCCTGAAAAGCATCTCCCCAGTAGTCCAGCATTTCATCATTTCTCAAGGGAGTCCATATAGAACACTGGTTATTATAATAAGGGACATCGATTTTCCCTGCTCTGCAAGGAAATTATATGCACACTAATGTGTGTGTGTGTGTGTGTGTGTGTGTGTGTGTGTGTGTGTGTGTATTTCAGCTTCTAAAAGGTGGGAAGATCACCATGGGGAATATCTGAAAATACTAGAGATAAAGTGGAGAATGAACCAAAGGGTTAAGTACCTTGGAAGAAGCTCATGTTGGATGGTTTTTAGATGCAAAAGAGAATTGTCTTCTTCTTCAAATTTAAAAATTTCCACTGTACTTTTGAATTCTGGGTGGTTTACAACAAAGAGATAAACTGTGTCATCTAAAAAAGGGAAAGAACAGAGTTAATTTCCAAGATATAACCATAGGACCTCTGGGCAGACACTGACATTTAAATACCACGGGCAAGGAAATGTTGAATGTCTAAGCTGTTAGGCAACCTAACAGATCATTCTCCTTCCCTGTCTTTCCCATCACTGTTTGTCTGGTGTTATTTCTGATCATTGGTCCCCTGACCTTTAAGAAAGAGTGTTTCCCACTCCACATACAGAATTCATGAATAATCTGTTTATAGTTTAACTCAAAAATATAGCTCTTTTTAAATGCAATGATAGGTATATGAAAAGGTTATGAAAGCTAAACATTCTTTCAGGTGTTAACTGTTCGAAATTTCAAAGTGTAGCATAACTTACTGTGAGCTGAAGAGGCAAATGATCAACTTATTTGTATGAAGAAGACAGAAATAATTCATGAGTTAATTGTTCTTCTCTTATTACAGATAGGATCCAAAACTATTTTCCATAGTCATTTACAAACCATTATACGTTTCTTAATATTGGTAGCTCATCATTTCTTACCACTGTCTATGAAAGTGCTGATACCATGTGGATTAAACGAAGCCAAATTAAACCCACGGCTGATTCTTAATTCCAATGCCCTCCGGTTTCCATCATTTAGATCCATTACAAGTATTCCTCCAGGCTTATCTGGTGCAAAACTGTGGAATCCTGGATATTTTAGACCCTTTTCAAAACAGAGGAAAAGTTAAATATAAAGGCTTAAACATTTTTGTGGACTATAAATAAATGACACAGACTTTGGTTAAAGTAGTTGCTTAAAGCTACAAACATAAAGAAAGCAGAGAGGAGACAATAGGAAAAATAATAAAGATGAACAATAACTGATTTTTTTTTAGTTGAAGTAAAAGATTAGGCATTTAGTCCCTTCAGAGGGTAACCAGAAGGTTGGTGCACTGGGAAGTACCAGGTGGAGTGGAGGGTGGGGATAAGAGAAAGTTTGTCTACTGACAGTTGACCTTCTTTGCTTCTACAAAGACTGGAGTCTTGGTAAATAGTCAGTCAAGCCTCCCCTCCTTGTCTCACACCCCATATGCAATCCATCAGCAAATCCTGTTGACTTTACCTTGAAAGTTCATATCCCTTCATAAGTATATGAATATTTTTCACCACTCTCTTCATGACTGCCCTGGTCCAAACCACCACCATGATTATGGCAATAGCTTCCTAACTGGCCTTTCTGCTTCGGTCTTTAACTCCCTACAGAAATCTAGTCTCACACGAGTATCCAAATTTTGTCAGATGATGTCACATCTCTGATCAAAACTCCCATCTCACTCAAAGTGAAAATTCCCACGATAGCCTCCAGGCCCTGTGTGCTCTGCCCCGCTCAGCCTCCTCCATCCTCCCGCACCCCGAACACTCCATCTCTGTCTGGGCCCTCATCTCCTATTAGTCTTGTCCTCACTCGTGTTGCTTTGGCCATACTGGCTTCCTGGACAAACCAAACACAATCTCACTTGGGGACCTTTATACACACAGTTTCCTCTGCCTAGGAATGCTTTCCTCCCAGAGATCTAGGGTTCCTTCCCTCAACTTCTTTCTATCTGTGTCAAATGTCACTTATTGCCATTTGACAAATATAAATATTTATACATATACTAATGGCAGCCTGACTCCACCTTCGTCACAGCTGTCACTCTCCAATGCCCCGCCTTACTTTATTTTTTGTTAAAGTGCTGCCACTATGTGACATATATTCATTCTCTCTTTACTGGAACATAAGTCAGGACTTTGTCTCATTTGTTCGCTGCTAGGTTCCAGGGCCTGGATCAGTGAATGGCACATAGTCTGTCCTTTTCCCACTGATTCCAAATGTCATCTCCATCATGTACTAGATCCCTGTTTGCTTGTTGGTCTAAGGGGACTCATGCCTATGCCTGGGCCAAAATGCTGCTTTTTAATTACTATAGCTTTTTTTATAACATGAGCTATAGATAGGTTGATATCAATATATATATGTACATACATATGTGTGTGTATATATATGTATATGTATATATGTATGTATAGCAATCTCCATATCACACCCATTGCTTTGCAATATTGTATATTTAAGATACAATAGTCTTAAATATTTCTGCTTATTTATTTTTCCTTATAAACTTTGAAAATTAAGTTGCTGTTCCAGATGGAAACTTATTATTGGTAACGACATTATTACTATTACATTTTCTATTTGGTTTTTCCTAGTTTATAGGAAAGCCACTGAATTTTATATGTTCATTTTGAATCCAACCATTTCACTGAACTCTCCTCTTAGGTCTAATTGTTAGTTAAATCTCTCGGATTGTTTTAAAAAAGGTACTCACCTTTTCTGAAAATAAGGGCAGTTTTGTCTTCTTTTACACCTGCTATTTCTTTGTCTTGTTTTATTGGATTATTAAGAACTCTAGTAGGTTACTGATGGTTATAGTATTTGGCGGCATTTTCTTCCTTTTCTAAATATTAATGGGAAGGCAGCTAATGTTTCATGACTAAGAGTGATGTTTGCTGTAGAATTCTGTAAAGTTTCCTTCTATTTCTGGTTTTCTTGGAGCTTTTAATCAGGGATGAGTGTTGAATTTTATTTAATGTTTTTTCAGCACTCACTGAAATAATCTAGGTGTTTTTTTTTTTAATCTTTAAAGTCATGCTTTACGCAAATTTAATATTCCAAAAAACGTCTCACTTTACACACCAAATTGGACATAACAGACATTCTCTCCAATTAAAAAAATATCCTAACAAAATTATATAAAATCAAGGCTGGCAGGCTCAGTAAGTAGAATAAACTGGAGTTATGCTATTGATACATGGTAATGCCACTCCAGTGCTTAAGAATCTCTATTCTTTATCAATATCCCATAAATAATAGCATGGTTTCCATGCACAGGAATCTCTACCAGTGATGGTGATAACTATTCATGGTTATTTTAACTATCCTATCATTTAAATCTGTTTTTCCTCTTTTTTAAAATTTTATTTTACTTTTACTTGCAGTAAAATACACATAAAGTGTACCATCTTCACCCTTTTGAAGTGTACAGTTGAGTAGTGTGAAGCACATTCACATTGTTGTTGAAATCTTTTTAATAGTCTAGTCTGTGTCATCCAATTCCTCATTAAGTGTGATGTTAGTTTTGAGGTGACCTTCAAACCCATAACTATGGTATAGGATGGGTTGGAGGGCCTAAAATGTTTGAAAGAAAAACAAACAACTGCCATGATGTATGAGTTATTCATTTAGAAAGGAGCATATTCTGGGGAATAATAGAGACAATGCTTAGTAAATTACAAAACAGCAGTACAGTAGGATTGTTTCTAAATTTGAAAAAAGAAAAAAATGTCATATAAGCAAGGAAGAAAAAAAGAAGAAATTCTGTTGACATGGCTATAAGATCACTGTGACTGTAATAAACCTCTCAGCTAAAATGGTTATAAATCTATGTACTTGAAGACCTCACTCTCCTAATTCAGATTTATTCCTATGGGGAGAAAGTCTTGAAACAGTTCAGTGCTGGATTACACAAGTCTCTAAGAACATCTCCTTTGCAAAAACTAAAAATAAAAACAACAACTGCCTTCAATTTTACTGAGGATTTTTGCATCTTTAGCTATGAATAATTTTGACTAGTAGTCCCAGTGTTTTTTCCTAAGCCTATAGACATATGTGCAAGCATGTCTATGTTTCGAAACAATCAAGAGTCCTACTAGAAATATCATTTTATTCATTCTGTGTAAGTAATTAACTAAAACGTTTTAAAACTGTATTTTAAAAATTTAATATAAATATTAGTGTTTCTGTCAAAGCCCACAGTATTTCTTTATTCCCTCAGTGGTAACAAGCAGTTGCTCACAGCCTTTCATGTAAAAACCATCAGGAGCCTGAAGAGTGATCTAACCCTCATTCTCATCTAAGCTGAGTTCTCTCACCTTTCTCATAAGTCTGACAACTATTTTATTAGTGTTGTGATTCTCTTCTAAAGCATCTCCAACTTTTTCACATCCTCCTGAGTCTCAAAGCCTGAAAATAACGGATGCTGAGAGGAAACAGAATGATTACAGGCTGCCTTCAAAGTCAGATATGAGGTGTGATCACAAAATACAGTGAATGTTTAAATTAAAAAAATATATAGTATAGTAAGAGACATGCTTTCCATTAATCCCCCTCAAAGTACTCCCCCTCTCTTTGAACATACTTATCCCATCGTTCTTGCCACTTTCTGAAGCACTTCTGGAAGTCTTCTTTTGTGTCTTTAGTTGTGCTGTCATGGCTGCCTTGATGTCCTGAATTGATTCAAAACGTTTACCTTTCGTGGTCATTTTGACTTTGGGGAAGAGCCAGAAGTCACATGGTGCCAGATACAATGAATAAGGTGGATGAGGACACACCATAATATTTTTATTTGACAGAAATTGCAGTACCAGAAGTGATGTGTGACACAGAGTGTTGGTATGATGGAGGATGAAGTAAAGACACTTGCAAAAGGGAACGTACAGAACTGCTTCAGAAAGTGGCAAGAATGATGGAATTAAGTGTGTTCAAAGCTAGGGGAGTATTTTGAGGGGGATTAATGGCAATATGTCTTTTACTGCAATAATTTTTTTTATTGAAACATTCACTTTATTTTTTTATCACACCTCGTACTTCTTCCTCAAGAAAAACCAAACCCATGAAGATGCCCAGGACCCTCCTCACCTAGACCCAAGCCAGGGTAGAAAGGTGGTCAGAAGTTCCTCATCAGCCTGCTTATACAGTTTTCCAATTACAGTGGATGTTGGTATAGGCCAGGATCACACTACCAATCAACTTTAAAATCTTTCTAATGTACTCGTACGCCCGTAAAGGTTATCATTTTTCAGCTCATAAGAATTAAGGCACAAGTGAAAGGTATAAATGAACTCAGCCGATGACTTTCCACTTATGACAGGCTATTCAGGGGGAAAATAAAGAAAGAAAAAGCATTGGCCTTGTCTAGGGAAGTTGGTATATTGTTAGAAAATAAATAATAATGGCAAGAATATTAGCCTCAAAATTAAATATTTAATGGAAAGAAAGGTAGATGCTGCATATAAAATAGTATAATGTAGTATTGAATACTCACAATAATACCCAAAATATCTTTTTCAATGACAAACTTTTAAAACACAGATTGCATTGGAACATTTTAGTGCAATGCAGTGGGGACATAAAGAGCAATAAATCAATTGACAACATTTTTTCATCTCTACATTTATATAAGTTTGAGGAAATTTTCCAAGATCCTGTTTAACCTGTCTTTTTTGCAGAACATAGTTTTCAAAGTGAGGAATTTTAAAACTAAGTTATTACTCTGCAGGCCTCATAAAACTCCCTTATAGCTCCTCCACTGAGATTGGGGAGGGAAGAAAGTACTCACCACACTAAAGAAAGCCAGACCATTGGGAAGTATGTCAATATCTTCAGAGCCAGTTTCTGCAAGTTCAAGAAATAGATAAATGTCATGTTCAAATTTTATTTGTTAAATAGAGCATAACTAGGACTTTGTTTACTTTATAAGTGTCTGTATCTTTAGGAACGATTCTGCTTTTTTCCTAAGGAACTACTCTCTTCAATAAACGTCAATCTAAATCCCTTCCTGCAGTGAACTTCTGACTTTAAATGTTAGATATTTTATGTTTACTCAAATCAAAGTCAAGTAGTCACTACATTTCCAGCAATAATACAGAAAAAGTTGACATCTGTACACTCTTATGATAAACATCCAGATGTCTGTACAAAAGTAATTGACATCAAGGGAATAGTACTTTCAGAATGAAGGGCTCATAGTCATTTAACCATGCAAATAGCCTTGTCCCTTTCTCTGCTCATTCAATCTGAAGCAAACATAGACATCTCTCTCATTATCAGAGATGAAACACCTGGGATTACATATTCCCTCTTTAAAAAACAATGCCTACTTGTTCTCATAAGCAAAGAAAGCTTTCTGTTTAATCTTTAAATTTAGGCTTTAAATTACAGGGGGGAGAAAAACTAGCAAAAGAAAATTAATGAGAAATACCATGCACCTAAGCCAGTTGAAGCTTCTAACGCTTGTCTCTGAGGCAGGCTACAATTACTATTGATTGTTTATTGATTGTCTGCAGTACACTCCACACAGCACAGCAAATAATTAGACATAAGACCTTCCAGCGGTCTCACTGTGTAAATTCCGCAGACAGATAATAGACCCAAACACAAGAAAAGAGGAATAAAAATGGCTTAGATGAAGCCAAATCATGACACATTCTTTGAGTCCACAAAATCCAATCTTCCCCTTCAAGACCTCTCCAAAGGATTTCTCCAAGATTATTTCTAGGTTGTCAAAAACAAACAGCATCTATCCAGCCATTTTGGTTTTGATTCATGAGTTTGCCTTTAGCCAGTTGCCTCCAGTGTTGCTTGCTGACTCTATTGTAGTGGAGAAAAGTAAAAGAAAAGAAAATGCCAAGAACTTCACTTCGTAAAGATGACCCGTCGGTCTGTTGCTCGGAAAGGAGATACAGATAAGCTTAAGCATGGTAGAATGGAAGAGCTTTTACCCTGAGGTCTGTGGATGCCTAAGGAGCCAAAATGGGTTTCAAAGAGTCTATGAACCTTTTGAAATTCTATGCAATGCAAAATGTCTTCTATATGTACAGATGAGAAATTGTCTGTGAAAAGGGTCTGAGCTTTCAGCATATTCAAACAAAAAGGGACTATGATACTCCAAAACGGACAAGAACCACTAGACCCTAGTCCCATGGTGGTTCTCAACTGGTAATGGGTAGGGACCAGAGGAAGCCTACACCACACACACACACACACACACACACACACACACACACACACGGAGAATTCTAGTCTAAGTTTTGCTTTCTGGAGCTCAATTAATTAAAATTTGTTGTTCCTGAAAAATTACTTTAGACAACTTAATCTCAATGTGTACATGCTTACACACAGCTAAAGATATACAGAAAAAAATTAACAATGTTTCTTTGGATGGTAGGATTGTGAGTGATTTTCACTTTCTTCTTTATACTTTTTTGTTTAAAGTTTTCCATGAATAATAGTATTGTTTTAATAATCAAGAAGAAAAATGTTTTTAAAATATATTTTCATGTCAACTCCATTGTAACTTCTTTCTGTTTAATCTTGTGTCTAATTCCAAGAAAATAAATAAATCTTACCTATAGCTATATTTTGAATATTTTCAAGGTCTATCCTCCCATCTTCATTTCTATAGCCATTACTACACTAGGTCTTTATCATCTCATATCAGCTCTTTGGCGTGATTACTGCAAGGGTAGTCAACACAGGGAAAATTTTTTCTTCAATAATAAAAATAGTAACAGTAGTAATAGCTACTAACATATATTGTTTGCCAAGTACCAGGCGCCATGTAACTATTTTGTATACATTATTTCATACCATTTTCATAACCCTAAGAAGCATTATCATTCTTTCTTATTTTAGAGTATAAAATATGGAGATTTTGAAAGGTTAAGCAAATAATTCAAGATCACTGGAAAGATGGGACTCGAGTCCTTTTGTTCTGACTTAAAAACACATCGGGAAAAAAGTACAACCTAGCATTTAATGAATTTTCTGTCAGAACCCTCCCCTGGTTCCTCTCTAAAGATACTTCACTTTGTAAATTCAATGGTGGTCAATTTAATATGTAGGCTTTTGCCCCCCCAAAATGTTTACTTCCTTGCCTCTCAACAAGATTTTTACCAATTCATATCCTGTACTTTGCTTTAAAACCTCTTTCAAAACCCTCTTTCTCTAGAAAATCTTCTAGCTTAGCACATCTGATTGCAATCCCTTCTTATTCCTTTAGCAATTATCTATCTGTGCCAGAGATGGCCAACTGCTCCCTAATCTCCACACTCCCTTTCTTCCTTTTCAGCTACAGCCACATGGCAACACAGCTACACACATTTCCTACCCGTTCTTGCTGGTACATGTGGTCATTTGTCTAAGTTTAGATTAGGGATGTGGTAGTAGTACAAGATGGAAGCAACTACTAGGTAAAATAAAGTAAAAAATCATAGTCACGTAAATTTTCTTTTTACCCTTTACTGCTGGGAAATGGCAAGACTGGAGTTCTAGTCTCGGTCGACAAGGAAGCAGTATGTTGCAGAGAGTGGTGTTGCTTCATTAGCCTTTGTCCTAGAACGACCACACAGGGCACAGTCATCTAATCACCCTAGGCCTATTTGCTTCTCTTTCAACTGTCAAGTAAGAGGAAATAAACTTCTCTCTTCTCTAAGTTACTTACTGTCAAATATAACAGCAAATCTGGCCTTGCCATACCCAATAGAGTATCCGGTATGGACTGTAGCCTATTATTTTCCACTTTTTTAGTTCACAGTCAGGTATGTGCGTTAATCACTCTAGGTGAAGAGACGATATAGGAAAGTGAATTTGCAAAAGTTATTTAACCTCTCTGAGCTGAGTCTTGGGTCCTTATTTCTTATAAAAAGAAAAAAGATATTATCTCACAGTAGTGGATTAATGTTGTTTTCCTATTTGTAGGTAGATCATAAAGTACTTGATGACAAGTGCTACAATTTTTAACGCTTTTTTTTTTTTAACCTCCCATGCAGCAGTTATTGTAAAGGTCTTGATTGCTAAGTATACAAAATCGTTACTTAACTCGAGACAATATATTCAAAATTTTGTTTTAGTCCAAGACTCTGAATGCCAGCATTTTCAAAGACATTTAGAAAATGTTTTAAACTTTTAAGCCGCAAGTAGAGTTAACTAATTCTTGTCAACATAATTTTTATTATTTAGATATTGATATTATGCCAAATCTTGGGTGTGTAAAAGCTTAATTTCTGTAAGACACACTGGGAAGGAATACAAAAATATGAAATAAATAGTGAACTTACTTTCTGTCCCAAGAAGGTGCACATTCTGTATAATATGAGGTAGATGATTATTATTTATTAAAACAGAAAGACATGAGATGATATGCTATGTATAAAGCACCCAAGAGTTACAAAGAGTTCATTTCCAGGCATGGTAAATGTAGCATTGCAGAGTGTGTGTGTGTGTGTGTGTGTGTGTGTGTGTGTGTGTGTGTGTTGATGAGGTAGAGGGGAAAGGAGAAGTGGCCTTAGCTCTTGGAGGGACAACTTGGCCTCTAGTACATGACTACTACTCTTTCCAAAGTGGACTAACAGGGAGAATGCTGCACACCATAAGAAGTTGCTTTTGCCTAGATGGGAAAGCATGCCCAGCACACTGTTATTCCTTGTAATCAAAGACCACTGAATAAGCAACTGTTGTTAAAAACATACAACCACAAGCTATTATTAACCATTATGCATCGCTAACATAGCATTCAACAAATGTTCATATAGTGTATGCTAACCACAGAACAAAAGCAAAAAAGAAAGGGAAAAAAAAGGGCTCAATTCTAATTAGATCTAAAAATGTCTCCCAAATGTGCTCCTAATCACTCATTGTCTTTGCTCTGTTGCCTTTTGAAGTGCCTCAGAGGCATTAAACACTTCACAAGAGGGGCCATAGGTGACATATTTCCTCATTCTTTCCAATTCCAGACAGCAGCTCACACACATCACAACATAAAGGTCACAAACATAGACAGACGCTTGTTCAGAATACAAATGTTGTTGGGCTTATTTTTCTCTGAGGAGCCCTCCATCCCAGTGAGTTGTAACAGCAATACATTTGGCAGTCTGTCCTGTAATGTGTCTGGCTGTGCCCTATTGTCTACTCTGAGACTTCAATTCACAGAAGGTGGGCTTTGCAAAGCCAAGGGCTGCTTAATAATTTGACGATTATTAATTCAGTAGCAAAAGTAACTTCAGAGATCACTGACTCAACCTCCCAACCTTGTACAACATTCCTCCCAGATGCCATCTGGCTTTTGCTTAGTGACCAATTCTGAGGGGGCTCTTCGTGATGGCAGCCAGAAGGCAGGATGCATTGCTGAGTGTCTTGGGATTCCAGACCTTAGTTCTAGAACTGTCTGCATTATCCAGCACAGATCTAGTCAATCTGGTATTTGATACACAATTTGTATCCTCCTGCTCTTTGGGCAATTGAAAAAGAGAAGCCCCAGAAGAAAGAAGTCAAAGGAGTCTGGAGAAGGGAGATAGGACTGGGAAAAATAGAAAAGGAGCAACAGAAAAAAAGGAGACAGAACATTTAAGAAATAGATGCGCAAAAAAGGAGAGGTGAATAACAGAATTGGAAAGAAACTTTGAAGTGGAAAAATCTCTTCTGAAAAATGATAGGGTTCATGAAAGTGAAGCCTTTCTGTTTGATAAGAAGGATCACTACTTTGTTTTTTCTAAAAGATCACTGTGAACTCTGTCTGGAGAGAACGTGGTTATAAATACGTAGGTACTGAGTGTAGGAGTGTGGCCAACTCGAGGGCAATGTAGCAACAATTATCAAAACTTTAAACATATATACTAACTGAAGGTCAGTCCCACTGTTGAGGATTTCTCCTACAGACAAACAAATACAAGAGCTATACACACCAGAATGTGCACATTCATTTGTTTGTAGGTGCAAAAAACAGCAACCACCAAATATGCATTAAGAAGGAATCGGTTGAATAAATCATGGTACGTGCAAATACTAAAAAGAATGAGGTTTACCTACATGTGCTGATGTGGAAAGCTGTTCACAGTGTGTTTGGAACGAAGCAGGTTGCAGAATATAATCTTAACACTAAGATGCCATCAGTGGAAAAAAATTAGAGATATATGTATGCATATATAGGCACACCTCATTTTATTGTTTTTCACAAATTGAAATCAAAGCCCTCTACCAGCAAAAGGATTGCAGCTCGCTTTATGGCGATACTTGCTTTGTATAGCAATGGTCTGGAATTGAACTTGCAATATATCTCTGAGGTATGCCTGTATTTGTTTGCATTTGCATTGGAAATATCAGGAAGGATAAGAAAGAAACTTCATCTCTTGGATTATGTCTGTGGGGGATAGAGATGTTGTTGAGAGATTTTTATTTTCCATTTTATAACTTCTTTTTCTTCTGTCTTACCTTCACTAGCTGACGACTAGGCTAATGGAACACAGATCTCAGTGGCCACATGACAAGGATTACAGAGTTTACAACACTAATTCAGAAAAGTCACTAAGCAAGTAAGAAAGCAAACAATAAACATAGGGTTATACTACTAACTAATAATTAACTAATTAATAATTAATACAGTGAGAAAAAGAGAGAAAAAGAAATACAGGGCACATCAGATCAAAAGAGGTTGACTGAAGAGCTTTGTTTATCTACTGTGACTTCTCCTCTGATAAACAGTAAATGCGTGCCAAAATACTGTTAATGAGTATTTGGCTGTTGGTGGCCAAAAACCGTAAGGTGTATAACAAGCATTTTCTCATGCTTACCAATGCCTTTAATCAGATGGCAGTTTGGAAGGTCTATGGATTCTACTTCTCCGGAAGCTTTAAGCCGATTCCTGTTTAAAAAAAAAAAAAATCTGTTTACGTATTCCCTGCTTTGTTGCAGAAAAGCTTTAAAAAGGCTTATAGCTATACAGAAAACACAGCCTAAGTCTAAAGCAAAGAGACGATAGAAGGACAACGGTAGGAAAATAAGACAGCACCAGAAATGAAGTTAAAATAAAAACACATATCACAGAGTTCTATAGGTGAACGTGGGTTGTACAGAAAGTCTGTAACTCAACAAATAAAACTTCTCAAGCAAATTTCTATGCAAATATAAACCTGGCACCAGGTCACATTTCTCATGGCTCTAGTGTTGTGGGAAGAGTTCCAGATGCAGAACCAGAAGTCCTGTCTTCCTTCTGAGGACTCCGGGGAGCCGAGAAATGCTCAGTCCCCTCTGCAATATGACACAGTGATTGAAGGTGGGGTGGGGGTTGGGGGGCAACAGAAAATGGCATTGTTCAGAGCCTGGCACGCAGAAGACACCCTACAAATAAAAATATTAAGAAATAAGTAGAGAGGGTCCCATCCCTACAACAATTTTTACTGGGGTGAGAAGGTTGGAAAGCACCACCTACTTGAACAAAACTATTTGCTGTGGTTGTTTTGCAAAATCCAAAGTTCAGAAATAATGAGAAAAAGTTGAGCTGTAATAAAATATTTTTTAAAAAATCATACAGAGGGGGGTTGACACAGTGTGAGGGATATAAATGATAAATGTCTAAGTATTACATTGTTTTGTGCACCAGAAACTAATAAAAAAAATCAAACAAACACTACCAAAGGAAAATAAAATAAAATAAAATATCCCCCCCTGCCTTCCCACCCTGGAGTAGAGGGTCACAGAGACGTGTCCAGGAAAAACACATCTGGGACCTATTGTTTTGAAGGCCACGTAAGATATAGGCTTCCCCCCTTTTTTCCTCATTGTCTCACATTCCCTTTCTGTTCTCTATAGTCACAAATAATAACATAGCGTTCACAGAGTAGCTTATATTTTTTCAAAGTGGTTCACACATCCACATTTACGAGACCAAGGGACAATTTGCCACTTGTCTCTCTCCTATTCATATCCTTGACAGCCTCTGACTTTCAGACACCGAATATGCAGGAAGCTGCTGGTTTCTCAACAAAATGGAAGAAAGCCGAGGCCTAGATAACCCGGAGTCACGAACAGGTGGTGGCAACTGCTACATATGTCAGCAATGCATATCATACATAAAGTTTCTAACTAAAATGTTAATCTGTATGTATCTGGAATCATAGAACTCAAATAGCGTTAAATTTCCTGAAATAAAATAGCCATAAAGTAACAATAAATGGATAAAATAAATAAATAATATACAGTTGTAAGAAAAATTAAAACAAAGGAAATAACAAATAAAATGTAAAACAAAGCTATAGGACATACAAGAAATCTCACATTTCCAAGGTGCAGGAGTGATTTAAAGGGGAAAACAAGTGTCTTTAACCTAATGTAGGAGTGGCAGTAATACTAGTGATGAGAATGCTGTTTCTGGTCATCGTAGGTGGTACAAGGAAATCAATAATAAAAGCAGTTAAAATGTATTGATTCTCCCACAATTCTATGTGATTTACATGAATGCATCCATTGAATTCTTACTACAACCCTAAGAAGCAGGTACCATAATCCTCATCGTAGAGATGAGAAAATGGATTGAGACGTGAAGCCACCCTCCTGAGGTTTGGAGCCCAGCTGGGAGACAGGGCTCTCATCTACTCTGGGATTTTTCTCAGAAAGGAGTGAAGAGATCTGTGCTTCTGTCTTAGCAGTAAGACTGCAAGGCACATCGACAAGTCACTCAATCTCTCTCTATGGGCTTCAGTCGTCTTTGTGTATGAAATCAAGATGAGACCGGAGAACTTCCAAGGTTCTGCTGATATTGTAGGATTCCTGAAACAGGTGTAAATATGTCAGGAGGTCACAGCTGCAGTTGTCAAGTTTCTGTATCACTCGTTTGGGTGTGAATTTTATACAACTTACTATTATGCCCATTTGACTATATAAAACCTGGGGTAATGCTGATTCTATCTACCTTTCTCAAATATAAATGATATGGATAAAATAAAATTCAGACGTGTTTGAACAGTTTAATATGCGGTATTTTTCAGAGTCACCTTAGGTTTGCATAAATGACTGATGATTGTACTTTGCTCATAGGGCAATCTTCGTCAACTAGTTTAGTTGTACAATATCATCTCTAGATATGCAGACTGAACACTATTAACACCGAAGAGGTACACAAAGTCTGTGCACAAGTTCTAGTTAATCAAATCAGGTTTTCTTGTCTTTCTTTTACGATAAAAGAGAGGATTTTGCTTCCATCCATTGTGGCCCATCAAGAGTCTCAAATTCTTTCTGTAGAAAACTGCTAGGCTTTTCCTGGCAGAACTGTCAGTTCCCTATTCATCAGTGGACTTCTGCATTCCAGGGTGGCAAAACCTGTTAGCTGACAAACCTAAAGCCATGCTCACCCCCTTTCTTCCTTGACCTTCTCCATTGCAGAGGCAGGCCACCCAAATATTTGCTTTCCCAGGCTCCTGTGTATTTGGGGATAATCATATGACCCAGGCTTTGGGGAAAGATATTTTTGTTCCTGATAGAAGCAGACAGAAGAAGAGAGTAAACTGGCATCACTCTTTCTCCCTTCTTCAAGATCTGACTACACATACAGTGCTTGGGACTATGGCAACCATTCAGCATCCTTAACATGTCAAGTGTGGGATTATAAAGCCATCAGTAAAGGATCTACGAACAAAAGTATAAGAACCTAGTTCCCTGATGTGATCACTGACTCAATGGACAAGCTCCAAAATGCTTCACCTGCAGAGTTTTTATCATGTGAGAAAAATAAGCCCCCTTTGTATAAGCTACCATTAATTTGATGTATGTTCTTGCAGCTGAAAGCACTCTTAAATGATAGTAGATTTAAGAAGTTTGGTGAATATACAAAAGAGAACTATACAAACTTCTTTGGACTAGCAAATCAATAAGCCTAAATGTATTCATGCTAAAATAAATAAATAAATAAAAAACATAAATGGTACAAACACAAATAAGTGATATATTTGTTACAACCTATTTGCTCCCTAATACTTTATGTCCATAGCATGTTTATGAAGGGACTAGGTCAGAGATGGAATAGCTGTTGCTCCTCTGCTGTCATGCAGACATTGTTAATAAATCACAGAACTCTTCCCTATGACCAGGAGCTAGCCTCAGACATGGACACGATGTTCCACATAACGACTACCAGTCCATAAAAATGGACACTCAAGATAAAAGCTATTTGCCTTCTCTGTTCTAGGTTCCTTTTGTTTTTCCCATGTTCCTTTTCTTTTTCATTAAAATTTAGTTATTTGCCTTTTAGTTACAAGTATTGGATAGGTATAATACAGGAAAGAATATACTCATATAGCGCCTTCATTCAACTGAGCCAGCAATCCTTCCCCAAGTGACGGCCACCAAAAACACGTACTTCAGCGTTCTTAATCTGAGGTCCAGTGACCTTCAAGGAATCTATGGGGAAAATTAAGGGATCCATGAACTCGGATGAGGAAAAATACATTTCTATTTAAACCTTTAACTGAAATTGAATATTTCCTTTGATGATGACCGTGGGCAACAAATCTTAGGACTTTCTATTAGTACCTGTAACTCCGTCATTGATAAAATTACAAACATTGTTACATCACATGGCAGTTGTTGTAGACGTCTCAAAATACCATTTATACTCATCACTACTTCAAAATATCTACTGTTAGATATTCAATTACCTCTAGATCTATTTAAGGCTTTAATAAAGAAGCCCAGGTCATTATATCATATATTAGATTTTAAAAAAGCTTGGCAACAGTATTTAAGTATTTAAATTAGTATTAACTTAAATAATATTTAACTTTGTTGTGTAATCCTGTGCACTTTATTTTATGCATTTATAAACATAATGTTGAAAAGGAGTCAAGATTTCACCAGACTGCCAAAGGGATCGATGGCATAACAAGTCTAAGAACACCTGCTGGGACATCATTGTCATCATAGGTAACTGTTACTGAGTACTTACCATGTGGCTGGCATTGTTCTAGGACTTGATAAGAATGACCTCCACAGCCCCATTATGGAGCAGGTAGTATTATTATCCCCATCCTACAGATTAGGAAACTGAGACACAGAAAAGTGAATTAAAAAGCTAAGGTCTCAGGTAAACAGTAGAGTTAGGAAATGAATTCAGGCTATCTGGCCACAAAGCATGAACCATCAGTCATTATCATGAAATCGATCAATATTTCTTTCACTCAGAAAACAGTATTACCCATCCAGAGTGGAATGAGACAGGGGCGGTTAGCTACTATCTTGCCTTATTGGGTGGTAGCAGTAAGGGGGCCCCAGACTGTGGTGCCAACATGTCTTGAGCAAACTGAACAGTCTTACCACCAAGCATCACTATATTCCATATCTCATTCCCTTTGAATTTACAAGCCATTGATGGGGCTTTATCTTTTTAGTACAGACTTAAAAAACAGGTAGACAGGGGCTTTATCTTTTACATACAGACTTGTAAAATGCTTTGGAATTCACCCGTAGGGCCCCTGTAATGCTTGCACTTGGTAACTAAGAATTTGTGTTTAGGCCCGCAAAGCTGCGGAATATCTGTTCCAATGGCAGAAACGCTAGGAGGCTGTGGGGGACCTGGAATCAGAAGACCTGGCTTACAGTAGAGGTTCAGCACTAACTAGTTAACCTCTTCCAGCCTCAGTTTTCACATGTGTAATATAGAAAGGAAGACATATATGAAGACTTAATGAAGTCATAAATGTAAAATGACTTACTTTCCAAATGTTGGTAAATGTACATTTGGGTTTAATATAAAGAACTTTTGAAACTTCTGACACAGTGACCAGCACATTATAGTCACACAATAAATAAGAAGGATGGTGGTTTCAGAAGAAAGAAAAAAAGCCTGACCCTTCAGAAGTATTCAAAAGCAGACTGCATAGCTTCTTGGGGGAACTGTCATAAAAAGCGTCAGGCAAAAAGCAGACTGTTCAGATGCTTGTTTTGGGGATTCCTGCCCACACACAGGTCTCTAATGCACTCAAGACTCTTAATTCACTCAAAGGTATGTACTTTGCAACAGGAAGCAGCTGGCCTGGGGATATTTGTGCATTTCTGTTTTCTCTTTTATTACCCAACAAGGGAGAAGTGGAAAAGTCAGGTGTGATATGCCATCTTCCCCTGGGAACCTTAGCCAGTTACAGTTCAGAAGGAAAGGGACAACTTTGATTCCATTTATCCATCTGGGACATACTTATGCTAAAAAATTACTCATTGTTTATCTGAAATTCAAGTTGAAATTTAAGTGGGCATCCTATGGGAGAGAAATAACTTGATTGCCAAAGTACTATCTCCAAAAAATAGAGCAATGAAATAGCAGGTGCCAGATTACAGGAACAAAAACAAAAACCTGTTTTTTGAAGAGCCTTTCCTTGTGGAGAGTTGGGAACATGCTGCCTGTAGAAATAGATTCTAAGGGTCTGAAAGGAGAAATGGTATGCACTCCACCAAACTCTGTAAACAGTAGGTACTTGATTCTGCAATCATAGGGTCACCAGATAAAATACAACATGCACAGTTAAATTTGAATTTCAGAAAAAATGAATGATCTTTCAGTATGATTATGTGCCTAGTATTGCATGGAATATACTTATCCTAAAAAAGGATTCATTGTGTATATGAAATTCAAATTTAACTGGGCATTCTGCATTTTTATTTGCTAAATCTAGCCACCCATCACTCATCCCAACATTCTCACATCAGCTGCTTTGGGGCTTCAACTATCCAATGAACAGACCACCCTATAAAGTCACTGCTGAATAAAGTATATTAGTCAAGTTTTTATTAAGATGCATTCAATTGTAAATTACCTATCAGCTGTATTCTCTGTTAAGTAAGCTTTATTTACTTTTTCTTAGATTTGCAACAATAACATTCCTCATTTCAAGGGACTTAAATTTAAAATCTTAAGATTAATAAGAAAAGTGTTAACTGAGAAAATTTCAACTTGTAGAAACACTGGTGGTTTGAACATTAGGGACAACTTAATCAGTTTGTGAATTTTAGTGATCTTGCCTTTGAAACTGAGAACTGGTTAGATCATACAAAATCATCCAACTCAAGAATGTTCTGGGGGCAGCCGGATGGCTCAGTTGGTTAGAGCACAGCTCTGAACAACAGGGTTGCCGGTGCGATTCCCACATGGGCCAGGGAGCTGCACCCTCCACAATTAGATTGAAGGACAACTACTTGGAGCTGATGGGCCCTGGAGAAATACACTGTCCCCCAATATTCCCCAATAAAATTTATAAAATAAAATGAATCTTAAAAAAAAAAAAAAAAGAATGTTCTGCAGAGCAGGATGGGCATTTACATTGCATGAAAATTAAGGTCAACGTGTCCATTCCTACCTGTAAGCTTCTTCTCCAACTCTAACCACACCCCACTCCCAAAACACATGCACACACTGTTCCTCCTCCTTCTATCCCTGTATTTGCAGATGAAGTTACAGCTACTGGACACTAGAGCCCAAAACTCTGGTATATCACCTATGACTTACCTTCATTTCTGGAGTTCCAGAGTTTGGGGCCCAGTTATTATTTCCAAACTATTTCCAAACTACTGCAATACCTTAACTAGTTTCCCCATATCTACTTGCTCTCCATTCTAGAACTTCTCAACTCTAACTCCCTATTATAATAAAATTATCAGGAACACTTTGTTAAGTAAAAAACTACTCGTGCCTGCACCCCACCCAGACCAACCAATATCACAATGTCTGGGGATATGGCCCAGGCAGCAGCCCTCTAGGAGATCTTAATGTGCAGCCAGGATTGAGAACTACTGCTTTACTTCCATCCATCCTTCCAGATTCATCTCCATACCGCACAACTGACTGTGCTTCGTATGGTTTCACAGGTCCTTGTTTAAAACAAACAAAAATATGCAACAAACATCAATAGTTCCCCTTTGCCTATCAAAGTAGGCCCCAATTTTGTAACTTATATTTAACCATCTCAAAATCTAGCCTTTCCCCCACCGCTACTATTCTCTCGCCTTCACTTTATGCTCCCCTCAAATTATTCTATTGCTAGTCTCCAAACTTCCTCACCTTATTCCCTTTCATGCTGCCCTGTCCATCTGGAATGGACTCCTTCATCCCCATTCTGTGTTTCACCCAACCTCCAAGGCCAATGTCCAGTGTCTCTCCCTACTGAACTCCACCTTTAGGGGATGTAATCTTTCTTCCTTAAGCCTGTAGGGGTTGGTTGTACCTGCCCTGGACATCCTAATGTATATATTTGTTTTTTCTCCTTCCCTGTACACTCCTTTAGGGTGAGGGTTGTGCTTTTGCTCTATTAGGGGATTCTAGGAAAGCACACCATTCACAGGAGGTGCTCTATATTTCTGGAATTCTTTTGCACGAGGCTTGTAATATTTGAGTTGGTAATTTAGGAACTATGATGTCTACCCACCCGCGTTTTTTTTCATTATAAAATGTGGGATGGACTGGGCTTGTGCTGTTTGGCATTCTGACTTCAGGGTTCCCGAGTGAAGACATAAATAAGGAAGTGATGTAAGAATAGTAGCCGAATATCTCAAATATCTTTGATTCACAGAGCCAAGACGAGAGAGTTTCTCACACTATGCACGGGAGAGATGGAGAAAAACTTGATTAAGACAGAGCTGGTTTGGGCAACAAAGAGAAGTAGCACCAAAGACCTGAAATAAATCTTTATAGCTAAAGTTTCAATGCATGAGAGATGGTTTACTTTTCAAGTTAAAGCACTAGGTTTGCCCTTGAGTACTTGCAAAGCACTTGCTTGTCAATCTAGGTAGAAAAGAACTTTGCAAGCAGCAAAGGGTTATAAACTTTCTAGAAAGTCTTGAGATTCAGCCCAACCTGTGCTGGGTTTTGCCGGAAGTTGGGGTTCGGATGAGGGGGTTCAACCAGCTGGGGAACAGAGCCTCAAGGGCTCCTCACCCGGCCTCGATCCCCGGCGCTGAGAAACCCTCCACGGCCTGCGCGCTCTCCCGCAGCCCGCGGCCACCTGAGTCTGGGGACTCGCGGGCGGGGAGGGCTCCCAGGGAGGGCGTCCCAGAGCCCGGTGGCCGGGCCGGGCGCCCACGGCTTGGTCCGAGAGGGCCCCACCTACCTGAGCGCCAAGAACCTCTCGCCCAGCAGCGCCAGCGCAATTCCCAGCAAGGTCAGACCCACCAGCCGCCCCATGGCGCGGGAGCCGGCGCCGCTTGCTCGGGCCTGGCTGGGGAGCACTACGGGCCAAACCGCGTTCGACTCCCGCCGCGCGGGGCCGCGCTCCGCCCCGTCTCCGGCCTAGGCCGGTTCCTGGCCCGGGACCGCGGCTCCGCCCTAGGCCCGGCCCTGGGTCTTTGTCACCACAAACCTACGTCCCCAGACACATTCCCGGGCACAGTGAAAGTCTGGATTCCTTCACCTCCTTTACCAAACAAACAACCCCACAAGAAATTTGGGCAACGCGCCTACCTTTCTCATTTCCCTAGTCTTCAAAGACATTCCTTACTACATAGTCCAGTAAGAAACTTCGGAAGTTTTAAAGATTCTTTTTTATTACGGGAAAGGATACTGGGTCATGTCTTGTAAATATTTCTTTTGTGTTGGAATCACTACTTTTTATAACAGGATGTAGGTGGGAGAAAAGAAACATCCTATTTCTAATGCTTCATCTAGACTAGAGACCTAAGGATTTGGACACTTCTTTTTGATTTAAACTCCGTTCATGGAAATAAGAGGAGTGCTTTCTTTCTTTTTTTTTTTTAACAACCAGAACATGAATAAAGAAAAATGTATAAAAGGGAAACTTCCCATTAAGACTGAGACAGTTGTGAGTATGCCTGAAATAAACTTTCCATGATTGCAAGTGTTTAATTGGCCACCTTACAGTACGTAAGCAGAAGAGTTCACAATTGCCAATTTTCAACAAATACCAGTTTTATACACAACCAGTAAATAAAAGCCGACTCCAGTTTCTCACCTGCTTCCCACCAGAAATAAATAAATAAATAAATAAATAAATAAATAAATAAATAAATAATAAAGGCCCTTCTGCTTCTGTGTGTATCTCTGATGATAGATGCAGAACTGAAATAGTTGTCCTTTGAAAGCCTAGGAGACTTACCTTTCTCATGTCACGGGCCCCTCTGACAGTAGTGACACTATAGATACCTTCTCAGAATAATATTTTTATGTGTATACAATAACACTCAGAAGGTTGCAAAGGAGAACAATTACACTCAAATGCAATTATCAAAATATTCTTTCAAAAGTATGCTGTAGTATATAGTCATGTAATGTGTGCTACGTTATTAACGCATTAAATAACAAGACCTAGCACCATTTTTCCAAATAGTGATTAACATGAATGTTATTTCAAGATACCTGCTACTCTGTAATGAAATAATGAAAATATTTCCATTAGTAATAGTCACAAGTACTACTGATGCTCTTGCAGTCCGTTTTCTACTTTCATTGAGTTTGATTGAGGGATCAACTCAAATTGATGTGGTATTTCACATCAACTCAAATTGATGTGAGTTTGATTGAGGGATTTCAAATTTATGTGCTAAATTCCATTTGAAATCAAGATATTTCTCTTAGCCAAGGTCATAAACCCCTGGAATTCTATCCATAGACTACTTTGGTTAAGAACTCTTCCATAGTTACCCTATGACCAGGTAGGTAGGGATGGGATCTCTTTTTTAGGGACATGTTTGATATCAGTCTTTGGAGAAGAGAAGAGCCTCACATATGAAATCAGAATTTAGAATGAGGACCTAACACAGAGGACCTAGGACTATTACCAGGTCTTTTGTCTTACTTAGCTCTGAGAATCTTTTTCTAAGGATACCGGATAGTGACGAAGACGTAACACTAGGCCTCATGGACTCTAGGACAGAAGCCAGGCTTCATTGCCTTTGCTACATGTATCACAAAGTGAGGGAGGCTTAAATGGTAAATAAGATTACCTTGTGTGCTATTCTCTATGTCTATTTTCCTTTTGCTATGCCCAGGTTCCTTTTTTTTTTTTTTTTTTTCCACATCCTTAATAATTCAGACTGATACCAGCTGAAACTAAAGAGTTGAAAGTATATCTTTTAGGACGCACTCAGGATAGCAATAACAGCTCTTGGGCAGCCTCTCTCCCTGTTCTTCCTTCGCCCATGGTAAACATCACTAATGAATTCTAACAGTACCTCTTAACCAAACCTAGACTTGTCCTCACAATCTTTTCAAACAACAACAAAAGAGAAGTAAAAATCCCTGAGGTAGCCACTGACAGACCTCAATTCAGGATGAAGCTTAGTCACCGTCTTGGTGTTGGGCCACCAATGGGAACAACGAATGCTCTGGAGTTTAGGACAGAGAGAGGCATTTGTGATAAAGAACAAGAGTCCGGCAAAACCTACCCAACCTCAATCAGAGAATGTTGGAGACACCTCAGTTTAATTTTATTCACATGACCACTGAGTTCCCTCAAACTCGACCTCCTAATTCCCTTATTACTCTATGTAGCTCCATATGCTTTCATTTTCTGTGTGTTGCTGTTGAAACAGCTTATGCAGAAGTAGCCCCCTTTTTTCCCCCATCCCCAACAGCATGCTAGAGCTCAGAAACACGGTTTCTCACAGGCAAATGGAGAAGAGAGATTTTCTGATTTGGAAATCAGAAGCCTTTCTCTCCGTTGTATGAGGATGAAGAAGACGTGTTGTTAACTTTTATAGTATATTCTAGTTATTAAGTTTTATGGTATAACTTAGTAACCTTTTGAGGTAATTGGGTTGATAGGCTACACCAAGAATGTAACCCCACGTTTATGTAATTGTATGGGAAAATTGGCTTCTCTTAAATAACCAAGATACCGAAACAAAACAAATTTGTTCTGGCACTTGTTTGTATGCTGGCAACTCCTTGCACTTGGTATGAAATAGTCTTTCTAAAATAATGACATATGACGAGTTTGTGTGAGAAATGTAATGGTTCTTAAGCAAAATTTCAGAAATAATAATACCTTTTGTCAATGCTTCTCAAACCATGTGTAATGAAGGCGGGTTTTTCTTTGCCTTTGTAAAGTACAATGAAAATAAATTACTAGAAATAAAGTAAAAAAATAAGACATACAAAAAACAAGCCCAAACCTTTTATTATTTGATGCAACAGACATAAAATTACTTTGTCAAATTTATATAACAGTTTCTAAATGCTCACCCTCAAATTTTCATACGTAGCTCACCATGAACCAGAAACAGAGTTCACAGACTGAAAATGGACTTTGGAGCACGCTATCAGTGGACAGCCTTCCACAATTGTCCTTTTCCCTCTTTGACGTTCTGTGCTGTGTATTATCATGTGCAAAGTTCCTGGTACCTTGTGCAATAAGTGACTCATGATTATTGCTATTTTATCCACTACATGATGGGGAGTTGGTCCCTCCATATCCCTTTCATTCCTTCCTCTCCTTGCTATTCTGTATGTTTTAAAAGGGGGAAAATCTTTTAACACAAAAATACATTCAAGAGATGTTATAAAAGATAGTACAAGAAAGTTATCGGTACAAGAAAGATTTGCTTTATAGATGCTTTACTCTAGGTTTTCTTGGAGGGTAAAGGAGAATTCCCCCAAGTCATTTTCTAAGAATTCCGGTATATTAAAAAGTAAAGAAATGTAATAACAGAAAAATGGTTCTATTTATATTTTAATATTTATAATGAACAAATTAACATTAAACAATGTGAACTTGCTGTTTGTAGAGGTAAAAAACACACACAAATATAAAATACAATGTAATATGCTAGTCACAAAATACACAATTCATTAAAAAATTTATTCTTTATTTACTATAGGAGTGGTCCAGTAATGGAACTCACGTTTAAAATGAATGAGCTTGTTTCAGTTGTGTCGATGTATCTCTATGACAGATGAATGAACAAATTCCGAGATAATATTGAAAATCAACCAGATGGCCTACCTGCCCCTACTAGACCCAAGTCTATTTCTCCAGAGGGCTATAGGATTTGCTCTTCTCAGAGCAGTTGGACCTTGGAGGGAGAGGACAGAGGGGTAAAAGACACTGGGAGAGAGAAATGTCGGGGGGACCAGAGACAAAAACTTTTAACCACCTTCAGAGGCTGACTATATGGCCTGAACTCTTATGAATAAAGATGTTTCTCCCATTCTAGGAAATGCAGGCTTGCATTCCATTGCCTAATAACAATAAAGTTTCTAGTTCTCTATTAATGGACCACAGGTGAAACCTCTTGCAGAGTAGCAACCACAGCTATCATTTATTGAACATTTCCTGTTCCATACACTTTATATATATTCCCTCATTTAAAACCTGTAACAGCCATTTGAATTAGGTACTGTTATTATCTCCAATTTATAATTGATGAAACTGAGGCCAGAGGTTACGTGTCTTGCCCAGGGTACACCTGGAAAATGGCACAGCCAGAATCCCATATAAGAACATTTATATCAAGACCCCATTCCCACCCTTGCTATATATTTTGCTAATTGTCAAAAAGATTGCTATTCCTTTGCTATTCATGGTAACAGCAGAAATGAATGACCTGGTAGTAAGAGTTGTTGAAACCAATATCATGTCATGTCTTATGAAAGAGAGTCTTTAAAACTAGGTTGCTTTTTATACTTTTCCTCTGTCTGCTGACATTACTTTAGTTTACATTTATTGAGTATATTCCGCATCTCCAAACAATAACAGGGAAGTCAAAAAAAAAAAAAAAAGAGGCATATATTCCTGCTTTGTGGGTGGTCATAGTCTAGTAAGAGAGAGGGGCACCTGGACAAATATATGCGATGTCCTGTGTCAAGGGCTAAAAACATTGATCTCTATCTGGTATCTGAGGTAAAACCACTAAAGCCTTTTAAGGAAGGGAGAAACATTTGTGTTTTACAAAGGTCAGTCTGCTGGCTGTGGGAAGGTGAGTTGGAGTTCGCTTCCCAAGCTACTTGGGAGAAGATACAGATGTGAACAAGGCAGAGGCAGTGGGAAGCGAGAAGAAAGGGCAGATTGAAGGAATTTCAAAGATTAAAATGGATAGAAATGGGTGACTGATAGGAAAGGGGGGAAAGGAGGAGGTGAAGATGACTTGGGTCATTCAAATGAGCAAATGGTTGTACACTAACTGGGATGGGAGGGGAACACTTTGGGGTGGCAGGGATCGTTTAAAGAGCATATGTGATGTGCTCAGAGTCCAGGAGACAATTGCAGACAAGTGTTTGTTCTCAGGAATGGAGTCCTGTCTGGACCTAGAGCCTTGGGGCTCATTAGCAGAGAGTGCAGCATGCTAGGTAGATGACCTTCAGGAAGGGTTAAGGTTGCAGCCCGGAGTGATATCGTATATCTTGAAGTCCTAAAAGCTTTCTGGGTGGCAGAAGGTGGGCTGAAAAGTGGGGAGTGGGATAGAGTTAGGAATTGAATCGAGCTTTAGGGATCCCCTTAAACTAAGGAAAGCAGATACTGGCATAGAGGTGGCCATTTGCCTTTTCTCCTGAATCTGGATGTGGCCTTGAAGTTCTTCATACTTCAGTTTTCCAGAAACTCACTGCCTACCCATGGAGAATGAAACTTATTTGCTATCCCACCGTAGGGACTGGGAACCATGCGGAAGATGAAGGTGGGGACAACTAGAAAGAAATCTCCAGAGTTATTTGTGCTTGACACAAGACAGTCTCTCTCCCGGCTTCTGTGCCTCCTACATGCTCAAGAGTGGCAAGAGAGCCCTGGAGCTTGCTTCTGGCAAGAATTCTTCTCCAACACTCACTTCTCTTCCTCAACACTCGCTGCTCCACCTCCAATATTTGAGTAATCTCATTAGGTCCTTTATTTCCAAGTTATGCGATCACCAGGACCCTAGTGAACTTTCATCCTCCAGACTCTTCCCATATTGCTGGGTCCTTTCTCCCATCTTCTTGTTCTCACCCCAACTTCCCAAACACCTTTGTTGTATCCTCTGGAACTCATAATAGTTAGTCATAACAAAATTTCCTATGCCCTCAGCATCTTCTCTAAATGTTCTCTTCAACTTTCTATGTTATCTACTGGCCCCCAACCCCGGGACACTTTGCCATCTGTCCCGGATCTCACAGCTACTTATGCTACACTGTTAAAATTTTTGGTGATTTAAACATCGACATGTGCAACCTTTCCAGACCCAACTTTTCAGGTCTGTGACCTCCTTCTCTCAATGACCTTGTCTCTACCCTACTTCGCCACTACTCGTATGGTGCCACTTTATGATTTTGCCGTTGCCAGTAATCACAACACATCCCAAACCTCAATTTTAAGGTATCATCTTACAATCACCATCTGCTACCTTTTTTAGCTCTCTCCCTCCTGGTACTCCACTTTTGAAAATTCTTTCACCCTGTTTTGATGTCTGGCTTCTTTTTAAAAACCATTGGCTTTCACTACATACATACTCCATTTAATTCCACTTTGCATAGTGCTGATTCTTTATAATATGATTTTATTTATTTATTTTTTTTACCGAAATAGCATATACGTATGTAAATCCAGAGTAGTATACTAGAACTATATATATTTTTTGTAAGTTCTGAGGGTCACCATATGCTCCTATCCAGTAAGCACTAGTGAAAAACTATTCTGGTAATTTCTTCAAGTAGGTGAGTTTTCTGAAAAATGTACAGATTCTGCCTTTAAGTACCCTTTCATGCCATTTATTCTTTGTTCTGGTGAACAGCTTTGACTTATATAGGCTGACAAAAGGAGCGCAAGTGACAGAACTGGGCCTGCCACAGGAGACAAAGGAAGAGTATCACGGTGGATTTCAGTTTTAGACAGAGACTCAAAGCCCATTCAAGGAAACATCTCAGGAACAGAGCTAAAGATTAGCTAGCTGACGATCAGATTCTGGGGCTAGCCCTTGATATTGTCAGGGACATCATGACCTGACTGCCACCTGGTCAAGAGGACAGGCCAGCATTTTAATGAGTGGAAGCTGAAAGCAACCATTGTTCAGGTCAGAGAACGGACCAGTGATGGGCAATGGGACAGGTCAAGAGCTGTATCTGTTGGGGGCAATGTTATAAAGACCAGGAAATTGCTCACTGGGTTAATGCTCCCATTTCCAGGCATCCTATCCCCTTTGCTAATGAACTATGCGTGTAAAGCATAGACAAGCCAGGATTAATTTTGATTTTATTTGATATGTATTATTTTAGGAGAATAAATGTGAGAATCTAAAGGAATGACTTCTGGAGACCTATTTCCTTTTCTGCCTTTCATTTAGTTTTCCTGCAGGCAGTGTTTTGTTATTATTATTATTATCATTATCATTATTTCTTTTTAAGCCTGTGCATTGCTTTTCATTATTTTATATTTTACAGAAGCTGTAGAGCTTGAATTTGCCTGGGTGCCTAAGGGAGAAGATGAGCTCACTTTTAGCGTGGGAGTTAGGGGCAGGCCTATTTCTTTTTCAAATACAGATAGTGATTATCATATATGTTGACTTAATACTTTATGACTTAAAAACATAATAGCTGTTTACATGAAGAATGATTAATTGCAGAGATGGAGGGGTATGCTAAATTAAGTCCTCAGTATTCTTTGTAACCTTAGAGTTCTTTTCTAATAACCTCTTTTATAGTCTTTGACATGTATATGTGTGTGTGTATATATTTATAAACACACACACATATACATATATATATTTTAAAACCTTAAAAAGTGAGTCTTGTGACTCTTCTATGTGAGAAGAAATTGAAGTTACTTGAGTGTCTTAAAAGTGGGAAATGAAACCAATTTTATCAACATAAGACACTGCATAGAGGCCCGAAGCCATGAGAAACCACAGGTGTGTGTCCAGGCAGGCCAGTGGAATGATGGAAAACTCCTGGTGGAGGAAATAGGACAGTATTGGACAGTAGAGAGTACACAGGAGGAAGGCATTAAAGGGAATGATGGGCTTGTGGGCAGCAGCCTCTGCTGAACTCCAGTCGGTCCGTGAGCACTGACTGCTAATTTTCTCCAAGCAACTCTGGAGCTGACCTGGGATCTAAAGTTGTCCCTATGGCATCCCAGAGACCACAGAAAAAATCACCCAGGCAATCTCCTAAATCTTTGGTAATGATCACCTTTCACCAAAGAGGGAAGAAAAAGCACTTTTTCCTCACTCCACCCATTTCCCTTGCTTTCATGGAATTTGTGTGTTTTGTTTGGTTTTAGGTTGGTGTGTTTACTAATTCTACCACTATTATTAACTAGAAAAGAAATTTCCTTAAACATTGAAGAAACCATTAAAGGTTTAGAGAAAATAGTGATATTGAGGGAAATTGGCAATGGAAAAGTTGATAAATAAACTGAATGGGCAGAGGGATGGACAGAAAGGTAGATTATGAACCTCAGCGTCACAGGAATACATGGAACCATACTTTGAGCTCTTCATTTCTCCATGTTTGGTGTCAATGATTGTGTAATCCACATCACAGCCTCCTGGGTGGTCCCCAGACCTACACACTTTGGGATTATTTTTCCCCTTAAATATTTTTAAACTTGCTCAAGCACAATCTCATATACTGTGCTCCAAAGGTTCCTCAGTAGGAAGTTCAGGAATCACCCATGTTCACTTATACCCTTTTTTCTTGCTTACTTGGAATTCTTCACCTCTGCTCTCTTCTTCTTTCTGTGTCTCTTCTCTTTCCTCCACCTGAAGGTATGCAGCTCCCTTCCCTTTCCTTTAATAATTTACAAAGAACTTGTAAGACAATTCATGCAGACGGCACAGAAGTTTCAGGTAGGTGGGGACTGGAGGAGAGTCACATCACAGCACAGCCAAACAAACAGTATAAAAGCTAGTATTAAGTATCCATATTTTACATACTCTTGTTCTAGTTCCCAGTCGTCTTCATCCCTGGACATTTCTCTCTGGTCATAATTCCTCCTTGTGTCCAGTTGTGCCACCATTTTACTGGACCATCAAACTATTTCTCCAGCACCTCTTTCTCCCTCTCAGGTTTCCAAGGGGAAAAACAAAGTTCTCTGTTTTCTTATTGACCCAGGAGAGCACTAAAGGATGTTTCTCTATAAATTATCCCAATTGGTCCTTCACTGAATAATCGTACCTGACATCCTGACTATGTGGGAACAGAGACGATTTTTATTGCCAGCATCCCTAGACGCTGCCCTCTGTCAGGGGGAGCCACTGCACACCTGGGGATGGGGGCGGGGAGGGGGTGTGGGAGGGGAGAGAAGGCAGGTTCCTGCAGAGTTCAGCTCTGCCCAAGAATTGGGCGTCTCACCTCTATAGCCTGGGACTCTCCCTCTTCTAAGGCTTAACATGTAGGAACAATGGAAAACTATCAAATATTTCAGCTTCTGTGTGTCTGGTTTTCAGATCAGGGTGGGGCTGTCTCCTGCATTGGGCAAGTTTTCACACCTAATTTTAGAAGGAGTTTTGTAATCATATGAGAGATTACTAAAGCCTTAGCCAGGGAAGACAATATGTGCTACTGATCTATTTCTTAAGAAAAATAATAACAAAATTTTAAACCTCATCATTTTACAACCTAATGAAATTTTCTAAGCACAAGTTTTTAATAGCAGTAATTTAAATGAAATATCTCATCTTTCAAAAACCTTTGTATACAAGTTCCAGTCAGCAATGCCACTTTATCTTGTCTATTCGTTCAAGACAGCACCATAGATGATAATTTTAAAGGAACCTTGATCGAAGGACACTTGGCTTCAATATTAGGACACTTTCAGTTTTGCTCTAGGACGAAATCTTTATGCCAAGAATTTTAACCTTCCCTCTCTTCCAGATCATTCCCCAAAGCCTATTATTTCACATCAAACCTGACTGCAGGTTCTTTTGCTAGCAAACAAACAAGGTCTTGGCTCAAGAGGAATTTTACCTTTAGCTCTTTGAAAATAACAACTGTTTTCTCCAGGCTACACTTGGAAAATATGGTCTTGTATGTCAATAGCTCCCCACCCCAAAGGCCCTTTTCAAGCATGCTTTCCTACTTCTTTCATTGATATTCCCTAAATCATTATAAGATGTTTCACCCTTTGCCATGGTAATATTGACAAACACCAAACTAAACACTCAACGTTAGTACTAAACTTACATTCTGAGTTTTGTTTGTACTTTTTAGTTTTACCCATTATATAAAGCCCCTCAAGTGGGATAGCGGTTGACAAAGGTAGTGTTAGGAGAATGGCTTTGTGTTAATACAAAAGGAGTAATGTTAACTCCGTCCGAGGTAGACTTGTTTTGAGTCAACATAGAGAGTCAGAAGTACCTTGTTGACCCTGATTATTAAACCCAAATGGGTACACATGACCTGACAAAGGATTTTCTTTAATTTATGTTTACTTACACAAGCAACACATGAATGCTTTGCATGGCAAAATATTCAAGGGTTACTGATAAAATTAAAATCTCCCTGACCTTTTTCTGAGGGAAAACACCATTCTTTGTTTCATATGTATGCTTTTCATTGTCTATTGTTTTCTTAGTACCTAGAAATGTAAGGTATTATTGTGAGAGTGTGTGTTTACTAAATGATATTGTCAATGAATTCTTTTTATGCCTTGGGGATGGCTTTCCTGGTGTAGAAAACACTATTCAGAGTGTTTAAAACACTATTTTAAAACTTTGGTTTTAAAAATCAGTAGTTCATTAAAGCTACAGCCAATAAAACCTAGATCTTATGTTTGAGGTAGAGTTTACAAATCTTATTATTCTGTTCATAGAAAATTTTAACAATAACTTGTAAGAGGTCTTTGATTTATAGTAAGACGAATTTATAAAAGTAGTTATTTAAACTTCTTTATTTCATTCTGTATTTATGAAAGTAATATATTCTATTTTCTTTTAAAGTTCTACATTGTCTCAATTAAAAACCAAAAAATTTCCAAGTACTTAAATAACATGTACTAAATAAATTAAACTTCTCAAAAGGTAATTCTTAAATGTTCACAATATTCCATTAATGTTTATGAAGCAGAGATATTACATCAAAATCACAAGCCTAAACAAATTATATAATAATATATTTTAAATTGGAATTACAAAATTGTTGTTCTAATAAACTATTATTCTTAGACTAAATTCTAAATACTACATGTGTATAGCATACAAAAATATGCAAAATTCTTAACATTAAATTATAGAAAACACAGACTTGTTTATCTTGACATTTATATTGTTAATTTCCAGTTTTCTTAGGGTTGAACGATGCTTATCTAGTAAAGAAAAATTATGTTATCTCATATAATTTTTGGAGTTACTTTCCTATATAATTTTGGGGTTGTTTTCTTTGCATGATGGAGTTTTGTAACAAATAGAAGATATAGATTGTTACATAATTGGATCCCTGTGACAATGATGGTATGCACTGATCCTTATATGAAAAGTTGCAAAGCCAATGACTACATAACTTGAAGAGTGGGCTGGCCAAAGATACAGTTTATATCCCTGGATTTGAGTCCTGTCATTACTGGATTAGTCAGGGTTCTCCACGAAAAGAGAATCAGTAGGATGGAGAGATAGACAGATGATAGATAGATAGATAGATAGATAGATAGATAGATAGATAGATAGATAGATAGATAGATTGAGAGAAAGATTTTAAGAAATTGGCTCATGCAATTTTGGACGCTTAGTAAGTCCAAAATCTGCAGAGTGGGCCGGCAGGCTGGAGACCCAGAAAAGAGGTACAGTTTAAGTCCAAAGGCAGTTTGCTGACAGAATTCCTTCTTGCTTAGGAGACGTCAGTCTTTGTTTTATTAAGGCCTTCAACTGATTGGTCGAGGCTCACCCACATTATGAAGAGAAAGCTATTTTACTCAGTCCACCAATTTAAGTATTAATTTCATAAAAAAAAAACCCTTCAGAAACATCCAGAATAATGTTTGATCAAATATCAGCACTGTGGGCCAGCCAATTGACACATACAATTAGTCATCACAATATAGTTTAAATTAGATCAGACTGAAATCCTACCCATTTGGCAACATCACTTGATTAAAATTTGCATTTCTAAGGTGAAAATAAGTAAATGTATTTCCATTTAACTCTAAAGACCTTTGAGCTTGCACAAATCCTATCTTTATTCTTTTCATATACAGTCATGTGCCGCTCAATAACGGGGATACATTGTGAGAAATATGTTGTTAGGTGGTTTTGTCATTGTGCGGACATCATAGAGCTCACCTACACAAACCTAGACAGTGGAGCCTCCTACTTACCTGGGCTACAAGGTAGAGCCTGTTGCTCCTAGGCTGCAGCACACAACCGTACAAAACATGAAATTAAATCAAGTACAAGAAAAAATAATGCAATCAGGAGAGACTTGGTAAACACAAGATGTATGAGGCTGCTGGCATAACGTGGCTTACTGTTTTACAGCCAACTGTTTTTTTATAGAGTACATTCTAAAATAATGGTAAAAAGTAAAATATAGTAAATACATAAACCAGTAACATAGTCATTTATTATCATTATCAACTATTATGAATGGTGCATAATTGTATGTGCTATACTTTTATATGACTGGTAGCGCAGTAGGATTGCTTACACCAGCATCACCACAAACGCTTGAGTAATGCATTGCACCAAGACCTTATGACTATAACATCACGAGGCAATAGGAATTTTTGGGCTCCTTTCTAATTTTGTGGGACCACTGTCTTATATGTTGTGTATAACTCTATTATCTATCAATATTGCCTATCATTAAGACCCCATAAAACTCTGATAGATATTTAAATTATATCTCTGAACATGTAGTCGCCTATGCGTATGTTCCATGTTACTAGCTCTCATAGTGTGATTGTACCGTAGTTGAACTCTTTCTAATTAGTAGATACTCAGATTGTTTTTCATGTATTTAGGTCCATTTATTTAGGTCTTCTTTTTGCCCTTCTGTAAAAATATATGATTTTTATCATTAAGATTGTGTACAAATTAGGTAACTTAGAGTTTTTTGTGGTTTCATGAATCATGTACTAGTTTCCTAGGACTGCCATAAAAAATTACCACAAACTTGGTGGCGTAAAACACCAGAAATTTATCTTCTCATTGTTAGGGAAGTCAGAAGTACAAAATCAAGGTGTGGGTAGGGCCATACACCTTCCAAAGGCCTTAGTTCTAAATACTTTATGATTTGTTGTTTATCTGAAAGAGACCTTTTTAAAAATTGTATTTTCTACTTTGTTTTTAATGATATATGGAAATATTACTTGAAAAATTGATCTTGTATTTTATGCATTACTGACCTGTCTTTGTACTTCTAAGTGTTTGTTAGTATATTACTTTGGATTTTCTAGTAGAAAATAGTATTTTCTGCAAATAAATAGAGTTTTTGCCTCCTTTTCCAGTATTTACATATTATATTCATTTTTTGGTATTATTTAAGCCCTCCGAGATACATTGAAGATTAACACTTTAAACGGAGACATTTAGAAAAGTCCTTAATTAAATACTATTTAGGTTTTTGGTAGGTACTTTTTACAAGTTAAGTCACTACTCTACTCAAACAACAAGTACAAAGATGAACAAACTGAAAAATCAAGAACTTTATTTTGATTCATGAGAGAAATTAGGTCACCAGGCAAACTGCTGCTCCCCACATTGAAGAGACAGGTGGATACAGAGAATTACAACTTAGTGGAGCAGAAACCCATGAGGAGAAACCTCTTCAGGAGCCTTAACTATAATAATTAAAGAATTGCTAGAAGTTTAGTATGGACAAGCCTGAGAGTTAAAAACTCCTGGGGGTACTCCATCATCAAGGGGCATCCCCCCACTTTTGTAGGTTTTACTCTAGGAGCTCAACCAGGTTCTCACAGTGAATGTCAAAGAAAAAAATCCCCTTGTCCTTCCAGCAGGGAGAGGAGAAGAGTAACCGTTTTGAAATACGTCATTGCATTCTTTCTTTGTTAACAAAGGCTGCCTTCAGGAGAAACTATTTAACCAGAGCCTAACCTGCTGGAGTTTTATCAGAGTCTAATCTACCTATGGAAAGAAAAATACTTCACTCCAGCCCCCTGTAGCCATGCTTTCCCACCTAAGAAGGGGAGAAACATAGACGCACTGGTGAGGTTCACTGTACAGGGGAACACACTCATCAAAAGACTGAGACCTAGACATAGGACTATAGAATGTTCCCCTCTGCCCACACCTCACCACCATATCGCTAAAGAGCTACTTGGTCATTTGTTTAATACACTGCAAGATTTGATTTGCTAATGTTTATTTAGGAAGCTACCTCTGTGTTCTTAAGTGAAATTGACCTCTAATTTTATTTCTTGAGTAGAATTTGCCTTGTTTTCACTTGAGATTATAATAGCCTTATAAGACAACTGTGTAGCTTCTTTTTTCATTATGTGTATATGGTCAAATTTTGTCATGATCCTTGGGTATTTGATAAGTATTTATATCATTTTTTTAGGTGTAGAGTTTGTTCTGTTTCTTAAAAATTGAAGATTTTTTAAATGGAATTAGTCAAGTATACATTTACATTGTTTTGAATATCATCTCTTCTCCACTTTTCCTAAAAGGACTTTTCTAATAATATCTTCCAACACATTTCTATTAGATAAAATTTGAATCTTCTGGATAGATTGTTTGAGTCTCTGTTTTCCTTTTCTTACTTTATATCTTTTTATTGTGTGTGTGTCCTGTATTCTGGGGGGCGGGGGGAGAGGGGGCATATTTGGGTTTTCCTCCAGCTCACTAATTTGCTCTTTTTTTGTATTCCATCTGCTATTCTCCTTGTCTACTCAATGATTCATTTCAAAGATGAAGCCTTTAATTTACGTGATTGCTGGTTGATTCCTTTTTTAAAAAAATTTTTGGTTAAAATACTCTCTTGCATCTCTTGGAATATACTTGTCTGCGGGGCGGCCTGCGGGGTCTCAGCTCCCGCTCCCCATACAAGAACGCAGGATATGGTGAGGCCAAAAAGGAACACCCACGGAGCCATAGGTAGGGGAGTCATACCACTATATTCTCACTGGAGGCTGGATTCACACGACGTGCGTCCTGCTATCAGCTTTTCTGCCAAACGACTGACTCTCTGACTTCCCTCGACTCTCCTCGACTTCCCAATGTAGCCACGGCAGTTATATTAGTGGCCAATGGCTCGATGGTTACAGCTGACGGCCATCTGCTACCCAAGCCAGCACCCTTCCACGTGAGGCCGAGAGCCTGGAAACTGCTCTCTGGGGCTCTGTCCCCACAATACTGTATTAATTAAGCTTAGAATAAAATTACACATACTTATCATGGCCTAGAATGTCCTAGATGATCAGACCTAAACTCCCCACACCCACTTGCCCATTATACTCCAGACATTTTGGTCTCCCAGCTGTTGTCAATATATAAAACCCTTCAAACACAAATACCCATTCTTCCCCCTGCTTGCCCTATTCTCCCCCTGGATGTTATAAAGCTTTCTCCTGGTCATTATTCAGATTTCTGCCCAAAAGTTACCTCCTCATCAAAAAAATATTCCCTAACTACCTTAACATACATTCTCTCTGTCTCCCCCACCTCTTACTTATTCTGGTTTATTTGCTTATCCAAAACATATTTTGTTCTCTGGTATTTTGCTTAATTAATCTATTTATTTATTTTGTCTGTCTCTATCACTAAATTAGAATGTCCATGAAGGCAGGAACCTTGCCTGTTGTGTTTATGATAGCATCTCCAAAAGTTAAATACATATTAGAGAGGCTCAAGAAATATGTGTTAAATGAAATAATGATAGTGTTTCTAAATTCCAGTGCTGCCTAGTTGATTAACTATTGCTGCGTGTGTGCATTCCTCCATGCTTTGTGCCTCTCTCATGATGCTGGTGCATCTCAACTGATGAACAGTCGTGTGTGTGTCTTTGTATTTATGATGCCTTTTTAGACCATTCTGGGAAAACTCCATCAGATTACTCTAGTCTGCATGTGAAGGAGATGCCTGGTTTACACTGGGAGTGGACTCCTCACTTTAGGGAAGAGGCAGAACAGACTGTTGATGGGGGTGGACCTATCGCCAGTCTCTGGAGTGGGCACGCCTCATTCCTCTTGACTGACCATTATCCCAAAGCCCGAAGCCATCCTTTCCAATAGAGGCCCCTACATGTATCGTTGCTGTCTGAAGGTGGGCACTGCTTTTGCTTGTTGCTTTACACAGACAGAAGCATGGTGTGGTTGACCTACTTGGTTGATCTTACTGCAGTAACCCTATTATATTGTTGTCTGCTGACCCAGGCTCTCTCCTACTCCTAATGTCTTTTATCCATGTGCATGAAGCAGCACCATTTTCTTAAAAATAACTTATTATTTAGAGATAAGATATGAAAATTGAGATATGAAACATAAAAAAGAACCAGTCAGAAATGAAGAACACAATAATGAAATAAGGAATACATTACAGGGAATCTATAGTAGGTTAGATGAAGCAGAGGATTGAATCAGCAATTGGAAAGACAAGGTAGCAGAAAACACCCAATCAGAACACCAAAAAGAAAAAAGAATCCAAAAACATGAGGGCAGTTTAAGGGGCCTCTGGCAGAACATCAAGCATATAAGCAGTTGCATCATAAGTGGTACCAGAAGGAGAAGAGAAAGAGAGCAAGGAATTGAAAACCTAGCTGAAAAATAACAACAGAAAATTTCCCTAATGTGGCAAAGGAAATAGACATACAAGCCCAGAAAGCACAGAGAGCTCAAACAAGATGAACCCAAAGAGGCCCACATCATAATTAAAATGCCAAAGGTTAAAGACAAAGAGAGAATTTAAAAGCAGCAAGAGAAAAGCAGTTACCTGGAAGGCAACTCCCATAGGACTGTCAGCTGATTTCTCAACAGAAACTTTGCAGGCCAGAAGAAATTGGCACAAAATATTCAAAGTGATGAAAAGCAAGGACCTACAACCAAGATTACTCTACCCAACAAAAACTATCATTTAGAATCGAAGAACAGATAAAGAGCTTTCCAGCTAAACAAGTTCATCAACACCAAACCAGTATTACAAGAAATGTTAGAGAAATTTCTTTAAGAAGAAAGAAAAAAGAGGTAAAAAACATGACGGGCTGGCCCAGTGGCTCAGGCAGTTAGAGCTTTGTGCTCCTAACTCCGAAGGCTGCCTGTTTGATTCCCACATGGGCCAGTGGGCTCTCAACCACAAAGTTGCCAGTTTAATTCCTCGAGTCCCGCTAGGGATGGTGGGCTCCGCCCACCTTGCAACTAAGATTGAACACAGCACCTTTAGCTGAGCTGCCGCTGAGCTCCCAGATGGCTCAGTTGGTTGGAGCACGGGCTCACAACCACAAGGTTGCCGGTTTCGACTCCTACAAGGGATGGTGGGCTGTGCCCCCTGCAACTAGCAAAGGCAACTGGACCTAGAGCTGAGCTGTGCCCTCCACAACTAAGACTGAAAGGACAACTTGACTTGGAAAAAAAGTCCTGGAAGTACACACTGTTCCCTAATAAAGTCCTGCTCCCTTCCCCAATAAAATCCAAAAAAAAAAAAAGAAAAAGATAAAAAATATAAGTAATAAAATGGAAATAACTATATATTTATCAACAATTACTTGAAATATAAATTGATTAAATGCTGCAATAAAAAGATAGGGTGGTTAATGGATAAGAAAACAAGACCTTTACATATGCTGCCACATAAGAGACTCACTTCAGATCGAAAGACACACACAGACAGAAAGTAAAGGAATGAAAAAGGATATTTTATGAAAATGGAAATTAAAAAAAAAAAAGCTGAGGTGACAATACTTATACCAGACAAAATAGACTTTAGAACAAAGGCTATAAAAAGAGACAAAGAAGAACCCAGTATTTATCTGAAGAAACCCAAACACTACTTCGAAAGGACGTTGGCATCCATATGTTCATTGCAGCATTATTTACTATAGCCAAGATGTGGTGGTAACTTGGGTGTCCATCAATGGACGAATGGATAAAGAAGAGGTGGTACATATATACAATGGATTATTGCTCGGCCATGGCTACCACTGGGTCTCCAACACTATATTTTATCACTTTAAGAATGTCATGCAAATGGAATCATACATTATTTAACCCCTTGAGGTTGACTTTTTTTTCACTTAGGGTAATGCTCTTACAATCCACCCAAGTTGTTGCATGTGTCAATGTTTTGTTTTTATTTATTACTGAGAATTATTCCATAGTATGGATATAACATAGTTTTATTTATTCATCCATTAAAAGACAGATGGATATTTCCAGTTTTGGGCTATTACAAATAAAACTTCTATGAACATTACTTTACAGATTTTTGTGTAAACATTAGCTTCATTTTTCCAGGATAAATGCTTAGGAGTACAATTGCTGGGTCATGTGATGGCTGCATTTTTAGTTTATAAGAAACTTCCAAACTGTCTCCCAGAGTAGCTATACCATTTTTCATCCCCACTAGCAATTTATAAGAGATCCAGTTTCTGTGCATACTTTCCAGTGTTTTCTCTTGTCAGTAATTTTTATTTTAGCTATTCTAATAGGCATATAGTAGCATCTCATCATCGTTTTAATTTGCATCTCTGTAATGACTAATTGTGTTAGTTTTCTATTGCTGCCATGACAAATTAACACAACTTTAGCAAATTAAAACAACACAAATTAATATTTTTATAGTTCTATAGGTGAGAAGTCCAACACAGATCTCACTGGGCTAAAATCATGGTGTAGGCAGGGCTTCGTACCTTTCTGGAAGATCTGTTTCCTTGCCTTTTCTAGCTTCTGGAGGTCAACAGAGCCATTCCTTGGCTCATGGCTCTCCTACCATCTTCAAAGTCAGCAACATCACATTTCTTTGACCATTCTGTTGTGACATATCTCTATAGTCCAAAAAGGGTCTCACCTTTTAAGGACTCATGTGATTAGATTGGGTCCACCTGGATAACCCAGGAGAATCTCCTTTTCTCAAGGTCCTAAATCTTAATCACATCTGCAAAGTCCCTTTAGTAAAATAACATAGTTACAGGTCTCAGGGATTAGGAGGTGAACATCTTTTGGGGGCCATTATTCTGCCTACCATATTAATGGAATTGAACATTTTTAAACATACATATTTGCCATTCATATATTTTCTTTGGTAAACTGTTTAAATCTTGCACTCATTTCTAATTGGATTGTTGGTTTCACTATAGAGTTTAGAATGTTCTTTATATATTCTGGATATAACTGTTTTATTGAATATATGATTTCCTAGTCTTTGGCTTGTCTTTTCATCGTCTTAATAGGGTACCTTGCAGAGCAAACATTTTGAATTTTAATGAACTCCAATTCATTGATTATTTCTTTTATGAATCATGACTTTAGAGCCATATCTAAGAAATTTTCACCTAATTCTAGGTCATGAAGAATTTCTTCATGTTCTGTTCTAAAAGTTTTATAACATTTTACATTTAAATCTATGGTATATGAGTACTTGTCCAGAAGCAACTAATATTTACATGTCTCTGCACAGTCAGGGCTTTGTGAGCAAAAATTACTGGCAACTTGGGTGAAAGGTTAAACATTTTATTACTATAAATTTTCCTCTCTATATATTTTCCTCTATATATTATTTAGCTACATAACACAGATATTTTTAGTTAAAATTTCTATTGAGATAATTGTAGATTCACATACAGTGGTAAGAAACAATATGGAGGGATCCCTTGTCACTTTGCCCAATTTCCCTCAGTGATAATATTTTGAAAAATTATAGTACAGTATCACAACTAGGATACTGACATTGATGAAATCCATTGATTTTATTCAGCTTTCCCCAGTTTTACTGTACTCGTGTGTGTGTGTGTGTGTGTGTGTGTGTGTGTGTGTGTGTTAAGTACTACACAATTTTATCACTTTGGTGGGTTCATGTTTCAACTACCACAGTCAAAGTACTGAACAGTTCCAACATCACCAGCATGAGGGTCCCTCATGTTGCCGTTTTATATCCATCCCTCCTTCCCTCCCATCCATCCTTTTCCTAACCTCTGGCAACCACTAGTTTGTCTTCTTTTTCTAAAATTGTCATCTCAAAATTGTTACAGGCATACCTTGGAGATACTGCATGTTTGGTTCCAGAGCAGCACAATAAAGTGAGTTTTTTGGTTTTGCAGTGCATGTAAAAGTTATATTTACACTATACTGTAGTCTAATAAGTGTGTGGTAGCATTAGGTCTTAAAAAACAATGCACACACCCTAATTAAAAAACATACTTTATTGCTAAAATAGTTACTGGGATGTAAAGTAGAGCATAAAGAATATAGTCAATAATGTTGCAAGAACTATGTATAGTGCCAGATGGGTACTACACTAATTGGGGGGATCACTGCATAAATTATATAAATGTCTAACCACTATGCTGTACACCTGAACTAATACAAAATAATATTGAATGTCAACTGTAAAAATAATAACCTAGAAAAAGATTTTTTAAAATAAATAAATAAATAAACAATACTTTATTGCTAAAAAATGCTAACCATCATCTGAACCTGTTGGAAAAATGGCACTCATAGACTTGCTCGATGAAGGGTTGCCACAAACCTTCAATTTGTGAAAAATGCAGTATCTGTGAAGAGCAATAAGGCAGAACGCAATAAAATGAGGTATGCTTATATAGTATAAGTGGGGTATGTAATTTTGGGGGATTGACATTTTTCATACAACACAATTCCCTGGAATTCCATCCAAGTTGTTGCATGTATCAATAGTTTTGTTTTAAATAATTGCTGAGTAGTTTTCCATGGTCAACGAATGGACCACAGTTTGTTAAACCATTCACCTTTGGAAGGACATCTGGACTGATTCCAGTTTGGGGTTGTAACAAATAAAGCTTTTATGAACATTCATCTATAGGTTTTTGTGTGAACATAAGCTTTCATTTCTCTAAGATAAATTCCCAGGAGGGCAATTGCTGGGTCTTGTGGTAATTGCATGTTCAGTTTTTTAAGAAACTGCCAAATTGTTTCACAGAGTACCTGTACCAATTGTTTCCCAGAGTACCTGTACATATCCACCAGAATGGTCACAGAGTACCTGTACCAATTGTTTCACAGAGTACCTGTACAATTTTACACATCCACCAGAAATTTATGAAAGATCCAGTTTCTTCAGATCCTCACCAGAATTTGGTGTTGTCACTATTATTTTGTTATTTTAGCCATTCTGATAGGTATGTAGCATAAGTATGTAAGTCTAATAATCTATTAAGACTTATCCATATATTTACTCATTAAGTTGTTCTTTCTTCATTTCTAAGCTCATTGTGGTTTTCCATAGTTTTGATAGGTTGTATTTTCATTTTAATTCAGTTGATTTTTTAAAAATTTCCCTTGAGACTAATTTGACAAATAGATTCTTTAGAAGTAGGTTGTTTGATTTCTAAGTTTTTGTGACTTTTGTGTTACTCTTCTGTTGTTGAATTTTACTTTGATTCCATCATGATCAGAGAATATATTTTATATGATCCCAACTTTTTAAAAGTTGTTAAGGTTTATATTACGATGTAAGATATACTCTCTTGTGAATGTCTTATGCACACTTACAAAGAATGTGTATTCTGCTATTGTTGGGTGTAGTGTTCTTATGAATATCAATTAGATTTCATAGGTTGATGATATTGTTTGATTCTTTTAAATACTTGCTGACATTTTTTTTTCTACTGTTTCTATCAATTTCTAACAAAGGAGTGTTGAGGTCCCCAACTATAATTGTGGATTTCTTTATTTCTTTTTTCATTTTTGTGAGTTTTTGCTTCATGTACTTTTTCGCTCTCACGTTTGGTGCACAACATTTAAGATTTTTATGTTTTCTTAGTGAATTGACCCTTGTATCATCAGGTAATATTAACATAGCCACTCTGACTTTCTTTTGTTTAGTGTTTGCATGCTATATTTTTTCTACTCTTTTACTTTTAACCTACTAATATTATTACATTTGAAGTAAGTTTGATGTATACCATATAGTCAATCATATTGTTTTTGAAAATTCCTTCTGCCAATCTTTGGCTTTCAATTAATGTGTTTAGGTCATTAGATTTAAGGTAATTACTGATATTTCAGAATTTATGTCTGCTGTTTTTTTATTTGGGTGTTTTTTACTCCTCGGTTTCCTCTTTCCTGGGCTACTTGAGCATATTTTCAGTATTCTATTTTGATTTACCTATAGTATTATCTCTTCATATAGAGTCTATCTCTTCATGTATTTTTTTTAAGTGTTTGTTCTAGGGATTACATGAACTATATGTAGCTTATTATAGTTTACTATTATCAATATTTTATCACTTCAAGTGGGATATGGATACATCACCACCATTTAGGTCACTTTATCTTCCCCGTTTATGACATACCATAGTAGTTGTCTTAAAATATTACTTCTACATACATTGAGAACCATATCAGACATTGTTATAATTTTTACTTTAAACTGTTAAACACAATTTTTTTAATTGCAAAGAAGAAATAATCTATTAGACTTACACATATATTTACTCATTAAGTTGTTCTTTCTTCATTTCTAATGTCCTTAGTTTCCTTTTGATATCATTTTCTTTCTGTATAAATAATTCTTTAGCTATTCTTTTAGTCTGCTAGCAATAAATTGTTAGTTTTTTAAAAATCTTCAAATGTATTGATTCTTTTTACTCCTGAAGTATATTTTCACTGGATATAGAATTCTTGATCAACAATTATTTTCTCTCAGCTCTTGAAACATTTTTTTGTACCACTTTCTCTGAACTCTATGATTTCTAAGGAGTAATCAACTATTATTTGAATCATTGTTTCTTTGCAGATAATATGTTGGGTTTCTTTCCAAACTGCTTTCAAAAAGTTTTTCTCTTAAGTTTTCAGAATTTTTACTACGATGTACATATGTAGGTATGGATTTCTTTGGGTTTATTCTGTTTGTGGTTCACTCAGTGTCTTGAATTGTAGGTTTAATCTTTAATCAAAGTTGGGAAGGTTTTAGCTATTATTTCTTCAAATATCTTTTTCAGTCTTGCATTCTTTTTTCTTTTTTACTGGAATTTTGATGGCATGAATATTAGATCTGTTGTTATTATCCCATAGTTCTCTAGGGCTCAATTTATCCAAATAAAATTATTTTCTTTATGAGTTTTAATTGAATAATTTTTGTTGACCTATCTTAAAGTTCACTAATTCTTTCCTTGTCATTTCCATTCTGCTATTGAGACCATCCAGTGAGTTTTTATTTAGATTATTGTATGTTTCAGTTCTAGAATTTCCATTTAGTATTTCTTTGCATCTTCTATTTCCTTGCTGATATTTTCTATTTTTAAAAATTTGTTTGAAAGTGTTCACAGTTGCTTGTTAAGGCATTTTTGACAGCGTCTTGAAAATCCTGTTCAGACAATTCCAACATCTGAGTCATTTAGGTGTTATCATCTTTTGATTATCTTTTCTCCTTTGAATTGAGATTCTCCTGATTCTTTGTATGATAAATAATTTTTTACTATATTCTGGACATTTTGAGTATTGTGTCATAAGACCATGGTTCCTGTTAAATCTTCTTCTTTATAAATCTATTTAGGTTCAGAATGTATATCCTGATACCCTTTTTGTGTGCTGTATCTCAACTGTCAGTTTAGTTTATCAAGTCTGCTATGTTATTCTAATCTGCTCTGCTTGTATGTTACTCAGATGACGTTACTGTATCCCACAATCTCTCAGAACTTGGTAGATGGAGGGGTACAACCTCTTTGTTGCATGGCAGAGTTTGGACGGCAAGGTTTCACCCTCTGGCTCATGTAGGGAGGGTCAAATCTCAGTAACTGAAGTGGGAGGTTATAAGTCAGAGATCTATACACGGGCTCTGTAGACAAGGGGCACTGCCCTGTCACTACAGGAAGAGAATCAAAGTCAGAGTGTTGCCCAAAGACTCTGAAGGGAGGAGCACTGCCTGTTGCTACGAGGTGGCACATGGAAGTCAGAGTTCTGCCCACAGGGGTACCCTCCTTGTTATTATAGAGGGAAGGGTAGAAAACAGAGCTCTGCCCCCTGGCTTTGCCACTGCAGGGCCAATTTGGTGGGGAAGGGCATGGGGCTTTTCCTGGTGTTCACCCCAAGAACAGGAAGGTATGACTAAAGAGTTTCTGTCCTGTTGGGCCAAACTTTTCCTGATCCTCTAGCTAGATAAAGCAGACTTTTCTTGTAGCTATTTTCTGTCTGTGACGGTTGGTGTTTCTAGGTGGTGAGATTCCTTAGCATCCAAGCTGAGGTATTTATGAGGCAAGAAAAAACTCAGGGAACTCACTGCTAGGTTGTTCCTCAAGTCCTGAGGTCCCTAGAGATTCCATCTTATTTTCTCCTCCCTTCAGAGTCTTGTGTCTTACATTTAGTGTCCAAGATATTTTGGTATGATTCGTCTGAGAATTAGTGGTTCCATTTTGTCTGCAACCAGCAGTCTCCAGAGCTGATTTATATCTTAGTTTGTTCCTACTTATGTTTTAGCAGTTTTTTCCCCCTAATATTTAATTCCATATATATTTTTTAATCTTCCTAAGGTTCCTCCAAAGTCACCCATTCATGTTTTCCTCTGTGGTAATAGGTTTTTAAATCACACATCTTCTTTGCTATTTTTAGTTATTGACTGTGGAAGGGAGAGGCTTCCACATGGGATCAGTCTGTCATCTAGAACCAGAGTATAAAAACATTTCTGTAAATTTATTTTATGCAAAAGACTTACAGAATATAAAAACGAAATCATTTAAAACTCATTTAACAAATCATGCTCATTGAGAATAACAAAATCATATTATGCAAAGCAATACTAATTTCAGCAAAAAAACATGCATCAATTAATAAAGCTTTTGAATATTTAAAACTGGGATTTTTCTGATTTTACATTTATAAAGAAATACCACAGAGAAAAACTGAGCTATTGGATTGAGCTGCTTGTGAAAAATCAGACAGCTATTGATTTGGAAATCGTTGCTATGGTTGACTCCATGGCAACAATTGAGATGAAAGGTGAATCAGAAGGGGAAATAGAATTCAGGTGAGAAGCCCAAGGGAAACCCAGAAAAAAGAGAAAGAAGGAGTTTCTTAGGGGGACTTCTAAAAAGGTGTATCAGAGGTTTAAGGGGAAGACTGGAGGATCAGGGAGTTCTATATAACTCCCAAGGTAGAAAAAAAACAGTACCATTTTGAAAAGCAACCATGGGTTGATATAAATTGTCTCTAACTTAATCATCCATTAAAATAATTACTCTTACTTACCATTTTACCACTGAAATTAACATAATTTACAAAAGTAAATTATGACAGTTGTGGGCATGTAAAGATTTTAATTAAAGTGGAAAGATGCCCTATTGCATTAGATAGCTTAAACAAATTATTTTATCTGATGAGTGTGAGTTTAAGACAGATGGATACAAATTTTGTAGCTTAATAAAAAAATAATTGACAAGTTTTCAATATTTACAAGAATGTTTTATTTATTTACTTCTTCGTAGCATTCCAATCCTTCACTATACAATTGAGAGTAGAATTTAGAGGTTGTTTAATCTTTTTTGAGTAAATTAAAAGCTAATTCATATCCTATACCAGAAAATGAAGTTTAATTACCTTAAAAATTCTGAGTTACATTATTTGAACATAAAGGCATTTATTTAATTTTAAAGTAATTACAAAAACATTAGTAATGAATAGTAAAACATTTCTAGAGATTCTGTTAGACCTAGATTAATAAATGAATTAAAATTATAATTAGTGGCTTGTGAGCAAATGGTGCTTAAAAACAACAAATGCAAATAGGGCTTGAAAACAATGCCTTAAGTATCTCCCATATTTTGTAATTATTAATTAGCAAACTACTTTTTCATAGATTGGATCAAGGAAAGCTTCAATGCAGCTAATGAAATTATCATAAATTTGAAATTAGTCTGGCCTGAATTATATTCTGTTCTAAAGCTAAAAGCTTGATTTACATTTTAAAATTTAAATGCTTTTCATTTTCTTTCTCTGAAACCTTTCCTTAAGACTGACAATTTTGTTAATAGTCAACCCTTCTCTCCATGAGTCACATCAATAGTAAATTGATGAAATCAGGATTCTTTTCAACTCTTTGAGAGTTCTGTGCACCAGCTTTGAAGACACTTTATGTTACCAATCTTGACATATAATGATCTCAATTTTTACACAGTAGGAAAAGGTGAGAAATTTTGTGTGTATTGTCAATGATAAGTTATTTTTCTCCATATTAAATTCTAAATTAAATCATATAAAGAATACCTAACAAAATCTTTGCTACACTTGATGGCTAGATGTGTGTTACCTTTAGGAATAACTACTATATTCCATGACTTCTGTTATAGTAGAAAATTAAATGACACCATAGAGGATTCAGAAAAAGATTAGTACTTTTACGTCAATTATCTCTCAATAAAGGGTGGGAGGAAGATTAATACTAGGAGGGAAAATATTTGAAAATATAGTACTTTATTATTTTCTATTCCATTTTGAATATGATTTTACACTTCCTATTCCATACATTCCATCCACAGTCATTATTAGTATAGCAATATTTTATTCTGGGCATATCCAGGTCACAGCGAGGCACAACTTGGGTGGCGGGGGTACCATTTACAATTAAACCAATATGAATGGTGCCCTCTGGAGTCTCTGGCCTAAGTGCTTGTACCTGTGCAAGATATTGAGTTGTCAAAGATCAATATGATGCTATTAGTTTAGTTAGGGAAAAACAGATACATGAAAACATAGTTTCTACAGAATCCAAAAAGCAACAATGAAATGTGTTCAAAATACAATGAGAATGCAAAGGAAGAATTTCCGGGCCTGAAGGAGTCACGGAAGGCCTCCCAGATCTTATCTGCTTTTAAAGAAGTATCAACTGAGGTCAAGTATTCAAAATTAGAATAATGTGGTTTAATTATTACAATGAGCTGCCGTTTATTGAACTGTTATTGTGTACTAAGCCTTATGCCAAGTAATTAAGGTGCCCTGCTTTTTTATATAATTCACACAACAATCTCACGCCATTGGCATTTTTATCACCCCCATTTTACTGATAAGGAATCTTAAAGTCTGGAGAGGGGAAATAGCCAGTCAGCTCTTCTAAGAGGTGGGGATGGTATGATGTGAAACAGGTAATGATGTGTAGCAGCGGCCTCTTTTAACATGCCAGGAGTGTGAAGAGTGACTCACCTCTGTAAGGCAATAAGGTACATTATGACCAGATTCAAGGTTGTGTATTTCTAAAGGGTGTTTCTAAGAAAGTAAGGAAGAGAAAAGAAATAAAATCCACTCCTGAGGATAGTATCCTAGAACAGTGGCTTTTGTGATAACAATATATCTTACTGCTACAGTACGCATGTCTGGATTCAAATTCTGCCTCGATCAACACAACGTACATGACCTTGAGAAAGTTATTTAACCTCTTAACACTTACTCCTCTTCATGAAAAAAGCACATGAATTATTTTTTGTCAAAACTCAATAGTAAGTCCTTAATAAGTATTAAAGTTCTTATTGTTGACCTCAAGAAGTAAAGTAGATGGGGATCACAAATCCTCAGAAATACTGTGTAAAACTGTGTGTGCGGGCACAGACAACTATAGAGAGGAAGGGACTTAATATCTACATATGAGTGTGCAAAAACATCACATTATTTAATAAACTTCAAATCAAATTAAACTAGACCTCAAACTCCCATTCTGCCTTGGACAGCAGGAAATCCAATCTCATTATTGCTACACTCCCAGCCCCATCTTTGGGCAGTACAAAGGTTCCAGAACTTTCTGGGAGGCCTCCAATGAAAGGATTGGCAGGTTATGCTCTGCACGACCTCAGGGGCACCATTCACATCTCAAGAGGCTTGACTACATTCTTGGAAGGGGATGGGGAAGGGAAAAATAGAGCATAAAACAACTCACCAATTAACATTTCAATAAATTATCCAGCCACATGCATATTTTTTTTTTTTTTTTATGAGGGAGAAGAGAGTCCATACCTTTCATTAGATTCTCAAAGCAAAGAGAGAGGCTGATTTGATCCAGCAAAAGAGATGGGTGTCAAACCTTAGTGCTCCACAAAGCAAGAAAACCTCACATTTGCATTGATTATAGACCCTTTTCATAGTGCTGACACATCTATGAGCTTTGAGTGGCCTCATTATTTTTTTTTATTATTAAATTGGGTCAGGGTGGGGTCCCCCATTCAACCTAAATGCAGATGGGGTCATTGTGACTGAACTGCAATATACACAATAGGTAATAAATTCTGGGAAATGAAATCTGTCATCAGTCCACTCTTTCACACAACAACAACAACAACAAAAAACGAGATGGGGTGTAACATTGGGACTTGAGGCAAAGAAGTCTCCAAGATAAAGAGGCAGAATTGCATTCACTGACTTATAAAGCATGGGGCCTCTTCTATGGACAGACAGGAAAGGGCCAGTATTGACTCAGTAAAAAGTATGTAAAGCTATTGAACACGAGACTATGTATGTAATGGAAGGAGCCTGTGGAACACACAATGGTTTTGCAAATAAATGTGGACACCTGAATAGTAGCATCATTATCAGCCTCATCTTCAAATACAGGGAGAGAGAAAGTGCTTTCAGAGGAGTAGTAAGAAAAACACTCAGGTTAATGAACGAAGCCTGCACTAAGTCACGTCTGTCATTTTAAGTGCTCATTATAATGATTTTTTTTTTACCGGCATTTAATTTTTATAAAATTCAATTGATCAGACCTAAATCCATGATTACTTGAGTATGACTAGACATAAGTGGGTACTAATGAGCAGTAAGCGAATGTCCAAGTCCCATTTTTAGCATTGGTGTCCACTGTCTGTATCCCCTTGCCTTTGGATGAATCTGGAGTTTCCTACTTCGTGACAGTTCAATTTAGTCTTTTGTCACTTTGATTCCAGAGTTCATCAATAATTTAAAAAATCAATGCTCTCAGAGTTTTTGACATGTCTTACAATCGTACTTACCATTTCTTTATCATCACAAAAAATCATCCATCCATACAGATACCTGAAGATTCTCCACCAGTATGTGGGCAGCGTGGTGTGATACAAAGTACCTGAAATTTGAGTTGGACAGATTCCAATTATATAACCTGTTTCTTCCTTCATTAAATGGTAATATAGTACCTACCTGACAGTGCCATAGGTAATACAAATAAAATATTTAAAAAGCACAGTGTCAGGATATGATTGGTACTGAATAAATATTAGTTTTTCTTACTTCAAAGTAAAAGTACTGAACAAAAGACATACAGGCTATTTTATCTTGTGAGTCCTGGAATGATGGAATTTTCCAGCTGGAAAGGTCCTCAGTACAAACTTTTATTATACAGATGAGGAAACTGAAGACCTGAGGAGGTGAAAAAACATGTTTAAGGTGAAATATCTAGTTTTCTCATTAAATAACTATTTGTTGAAGGAAGGAATGATAACATTACATCATTCCCAGAAACTAATTTCCTATGTATCTTTCTCCTAGAAGCATGGCCTGTCACATATGTGACAATGTTAAACGTAAAAGGTGAAAAAGAATGAGAAAATTTGTATGAATTCCTCTTCTGAAATATATTTTTCACTGAAAAATATGTATTAATTGCACTTCACAATGAACCCATTTAAATGTTTGTATAGTTAAAAATGGCATTGAGTTTTTGTTCTAATCAACTCGTTTTTATAATAATTTTATATTACAAATTAAAGGAAAGGACTAAGTCACATGCAGCCTATTATGAGAAACAGCCATTTAATTGGTGGCTGATTGTCCATTCATTAAAAAAAAAAAAATGTTGGAAATAAATTCATTAGTTTACAATACAGTTCATTTGGCATATTTCTGATGTTCAGAATTTAGTAAATTTTATTTTCCACTATATCAGTCTTATCAGATTTATATACAAAAAATACTAAAATGGCAAATTTCCATATAAAAGAAGGTATTATGATATATGAATTTTAAAATAGTGGTTTCTTAGAAATTGCACTGTGGCAGTCCTGCCTTCCTGGGGTTATTCAACAGCACTTCAGCTTATATAATTAGCACAGTAGCCTCCCTTACCGAGCCTACTAGGCACCCAGGTCGGTCTCCATGGCAACAGCTTCTGAATCAAAGTAGCCCCATCCTAGAGCCTCTTCTTGGAAAAAGTTTTTTTTTATTTTTTTTATTTTAAATATATTTCCCCAAATTACAGGTACACAATTTCCGAGTATTTGTTCCAGTTTCTGATAAGTGTAATATGATCACTAAATGTCTGGGCACACACAATTTCTCGACTAACAAAAGAAATATGATGTAAACATTTAAATACAGATTATGTTTTTATTCTGGGCACCATTTTGTAAAGAAAAAAACAAAATAACATGTCAGAATAAAAAAATGCCTGAACAAATAGCTACAGGAGGAAATCAACTCTCTTTCATCGTTATGCTGTAACAAGACCTCTCCTGTACTTATTTTTTAAGACTGTTAAAATGCATAGATCTAAGCAAATAATACTTTTCCATTAATTTTTTTTAAATGAACAAACGTGTTTCAAAGGGCCATGTTTATAAACCTTGCACAATAAAATTCTTTTTGTCTATAAAGCAGAGAGAACACAGATTTGCTAAAGATTCCCTGTCTACCCCTGCATCTCCAAGAGGCCGATAAAACCTTGCCGAGGCTGCAGTGGAAGCTACTTTCTTATTTCCTGTTTGCTGTTTGGACAGGCTTTGCAGCTGTGGTTACTGAATATAAGCAGGAAGGCTGATAATGCTCGCAGTTACGTAATAGGCTTCTCAACACACTGCCCTATCCTTTAACTCATTTGAAACTAAAGGTAGGCGTTTTTCCCCCCCTCTTTAGGATAGATATTTACATGTGTTGCCTAAAATTCCTTTCTAATCTTTCACCAAACAAGAGAAAGAAATTCACACAATATCTCATAGTGTAGTATCCTGTTTACAAAGTAAGCTCAACTTTTTGTTTTCTTCCAGAGTCTTAAATTCAATCCCTATTTTATGCCATATCTCCATTTCCAGCCGCAGACTGATTTAGTTCTTGATGAACTCTTTGAAATGTCTCCCTTTTTCCTTTCCCCCTTGGCTCCCTTCTCACTGTTTTCTAACCGTCAGCAGCCCTGTAACTTAGCGAGAATGTACATTCTTAGCCCCATCCAACAGAAAAACAGATGTGCGGTCCCTTTGGCAGACATGGCTTGCCCCCTGGAAAATAGGGTTGGTGTTTGAGTCAGGTTGGATCCCCAGAACGCCCGCTCTGGGGCCCATGTGATTTTCCCACCTCTTTCCTGTGGGCTCCCTCATTTGCAAAACAATGTAAATTCCAGTTCTTGCCTTTCTAACTAATGGAGAGAAGATGAAGGTCAGGCATGGCTGTGTCAAGGACCTTTGACACTGATGGGTGGGGAGTGGGCCGTTCCATTTTTTTTCAGGCCTCAGTATATTTAAAAATGAAGAAATGCCAAAGTAGGGTTGTACTGTAGTTAAAATATTTACACTTAGTGGTTACATTTGTAAGAGGAGCAAAGGACTTTCCAATGCTGTCAGGGTCTCTCTGTGACTGTGTGTATCTAACCTCCTTTGGACATAAAAATAAATGTCTACATTTTCGGCCCTTAATGAATTTGAAGTCCTGGCCCAGTGCCTTCTTGTCTCAATAGAAGAATGCCCCACCATGAACTTTAGGAGTCCAGAGGACAGCGGTTGTAGCAACACAGGAGTTGATGCAATAAGGGCAAAGGTAGCAGGTTAACAACAGCTAATACCTCTGAGCGTTTACTGTGTACCAGGGACAATTCTAAGTGTTTTATGTCTGCTAACACAGGTACTGTTGTTATCCACATTTTTATACATGAAGAAACTGAGGCACAGAAAGATGAAATAACTTGCCCATGTTTGCACAACTGGCAGTGGGGTTGAGCCTGTGCTCTTAAGCACTGTGCCACTGGATACAAAGCAGAAAACACAGGGACCAGAGCGGGAGTGTGAGTGTCCTCAGACTCACAGTAAAGGGAAGTACGTACATGTGCGGTGGTGGTGGTGGTGGTGGTGGTGGTGGTGGTGGTGGTGACTTATAATATATCAGTAGCAAAACTAGGCAGGGGGCCTAGCAACACATGCCATTTTGATCCTCCTCCTTCCTGCCCCATCCTGTAGTTGTCCCCAGGGCTGAAGGAACTGGGCAAACAAGGTTGATATGTGCACTCATATTCTGTCCCCATCGAACATATGATGGATTCAAATCACAATGGAAAGAGCCATTTTTCAGTGACACTTGGAAGCAGATCCAGCTTCATGGGCATGTGACTTGAGCAGTCATCCAAGGCCCAGTGCTCTGAATGACCCAGCACTTGGATTAACATTCTACTGTCACCATCTCAAAAGTCTTAATAATTGTTGAACAAGAGGTCCCACATTTTTGTTTTGCACTGGGCCCTACAAATTATGTAGCCAGTCCTGTGTGGAATCCTGAGCAATCTGGAGACGTTTGTAGCTCCGGGGGAGACAAGATTCTATTTCCCTGTAATTCCTCTGGAATTGCAGTGCTATAAATCTGCAGTTGCCTGTTAGTGGATTTGCATTTTACTGCAATGTAATACTTTTCCTCACAGGGGAAAGCAGTCAGCTCTTACTAATAGGGGCTTTAATGATGTTCTGCCAAGGTCCACGTGCATCGCCTGGAACAAAAAAGCTCAGGACGGGCTCCAAATTCAACAGTGGGGTTAACTACAAGGGACCCTCTTTGCAGAAAGATAAAACACTGTTAACCTCAGCAAGATTTGGAACTGGCCCCAAGGAGCACTCCTGCAGGGTAACACAGGTCTATACATAAAATGCCAGCTCTGGTCCTCCTGGAAATTTGTATTTCCCATTCCACAGTGTTTGTATAATTTAAGCATGCTATACTGAAGTCAAGATTTGCCAAAACTTGTAGAGAAAATCAAACTGCCTCAGTACAAGGAAGCCAATCTGATAAGTCCTCTATTTCCTCTCTCAATGCTCCAGCTGTTTGGCACCAGAATAAACAATTGCTCACCAGTGGCGAGTTTCCATGGAATCAGTTGCTCTTGAGGCCTTTTTGATGTGAAGGGTAGTGAGCTGATTTTCTCCACCAGGGCAGTAATGATACTAGTGAGCAGAAACTAGGAGGGGGGAGGGGAGGGATGGGAAGCAACTTCTCAAAGAAGACAAAAAGGGAATTTTGCGCATCTATCGTTCAGAGGAGCCTGAACCCTCATCTTCAAGGAGATCTGTGGGGCTATGGTGAATTAATAATGACCGCTAACATCTTCTAGCATTTACTGTGCCCCAGATACCCTTGTAAGGGCTATACACATGTCAACCTAGTTAATCCTCACAACAAGCCAATGAGGTAGGTATTATTATTATCTCCACTTTGAAGGTGAAGGACCTGAGGCAAAGAAAGGGTAAACCATTAAGTCAGGGGAGCAGCTGCAGGAGCTACAGGTTCATCCAATACAACAGCAGGCGGTGAGGAGTTCCCGGTGGGGCCTGGCGGTGTGTGCAGCTGCTGAGTGTGCTGAGGCTGCGTCCTGTTTGTCCTCACAATAAACCCCCATTAACGAGGAAAGCACGATTGGTCGCCCTTGCTCTTGCAACCTGAAAGAGCCTATAGAATACAGATCCTATTGTGAGTGCTTTTGTAATTCGGAGATTCCTTTTTTTTTTTTTTTAATAAATGGAATAATCAGCCCCTTAATGTATCCGAGGGGAATTCAGGAGAGGGATGAAGAAGCGGCTCCCGTTTTTGAGGCATTTGCATTCATTGTTGGAGAGACAGAGCCAACAGATGGGGAACAATAGGGAGGGACTCAAGAGCTGGTGTAAGCAAATGCTGCAGTGTGGTCTTTGCCCATGAATGGTGTGGGAAATGAGAGCAGGCAAGGGTGTTTACTCACTGACTATGGAGTTAGGTGGGATGGGGGGATGGAAGGAAGAAACTGGGTGGCTTTGGGCATTTTTTTTAAACCTTTCGACTTCACCTTCCTCAACTGTAAAATAAAGCCATAAATGATCTCAAAGACTCCTTCCAGCTTTAACATATAATGAATCCTGACATTTTGTAAAAAATTTATCTGCTAAAAGTCAAGACACACCGCAACTGATAATGGCCCAGACTGAAGATCACGTGGTCGGATTGACACAGTTTCCTGATCTCACATTAGCTCCAAGGAGTATTTGTGTCCTGAACTTCAGCCCTTTAGCTTTTCTTGTTTATTCAATTTAATTATTGCCCCAGACCTATCTATCTATCTATCTATCTATCTATCTATCTATCTATCTATCTATCATCTATTTTAGTAATTTGTTTTCCTTTCTTTGCCAAAATATAAAAATAGATATACATAGACTGTAGCACTTAATAATAACTTGTGTGCTTTGATTTTTTTAAAGAAATGAAATTTACCAAATGGGATAATCGGTCATCTTGTTTATTATCATTTAATTTTTTTCCTGTGTCTTTATTGTTTTTATGTATTTCTTTCAACATTCAAAGTTATTCTAGCTCCCAATAACTGATTGTGATTGTTTAACATAGTTTTAAATCAATGGTTTCTGTGATGAAGATTAAACAAATTTTACATTTCATTTTCACCTCATTATGCATGTCATGTTTTCAACAGGAAAGTAGTTTTTTTTTTATCGCTAACAGGCATGTGGTTAAGATAAACGATTTAATGTTCTTGATCATTGAAATATAGAAACAATAACCAAAGAAGAGGAACTTAGGAGGTATTTTTGCAGTATGAGCCTTAGGATGAGATGACTTTCTCTAACCTGACAAATATTCTGGAGAGCCCATAAACCAATTTTTTTTAAGTGTGGTCCCCAGACCAGCAGCAGTGGCATTGAACACATTCTCAGGTCTCACCCAAATTTAATCTGAACTTCAAAAGATGGGGCCCAGCAGTTTGTGATATAACAGCCGTCCAGATGATTCTGAAGTACCTTAAAGTTTGAGAACCACTATCATAATACAGGCTGCCAATGGAATACAATAGATGATGAATTGTATTTAATGATTATCTTTCCTTACACCAAAAGGTGTGAGGTCTCCCTTCTACAATGCCCTAGCCCCCCACCTCCTGTGCTTCGATTTTCTCTCACAGTATATTCTATTCTGCTTTGTTATGTCGTCAGTATTGTCTAATTTCTTTGATTAGACTATAAGTTCCTGAGAAAGGGGCTGCATCCTTCTCATCTTTCTGCCACGTGTGTCACAGTGTCAGACACATAATAATAACTGTCAGTAGTTGTTGAATTGTGGCAGGCCTGCCAGCCAAGCTCAGAGTCATCAGATAGCTTTTGACCAAAGTTATTAACTGTATGAGTTAGGTGTGTATTGCATGCCTGTCCCAAAATATTCTCTTGCAGGTGACTGACATTCATTCTTTTAAGGTTTATTGAAAGCATATAACCTGTGTTTAAAATACAAAATCCACCTAGGAAGGATCAAGAAATAGAAGAAAGATCCAGAGGATGAGCTTAGCTCTTTTACCCCCTGGAGCTATCAAGGGGCAGCATATAGACACTAGAAAGGAACAGAGCTGGGAACTGGGAACAAATCTTTGGTTTCACAGCCTTGCCTGGGGCCTTGACTGACAGTAGCTGCTGCTTTAACCTCCATCTGTGGCTTCACGCCTTTTTAGAACAGACTCAGGAAATCTCACTCTGGTCTTATAAAGAATATTTTCAGCCTAAGAGGAAAATTGTGAGCATGAGAAGCAAGTTCATCTTACTTTCCCACACCCAAAGACAGAGACTCCGAAGACAATAACATTCTGGAAAGGACCTGAAGACACACGGTACAAAACATATTTAGTTTATTATTTTAGGTGCTCTTAATACCATTGCGTGAAAACAAGCAATAAACGGATAACGCCTCCCCCTCCAAACAATGTTTATATTTATGTATTTGTTAGCCACTCATGTCTTGAAATTCTTTCTATAACATAAACCCATGGCAAATTCTGAACACATAAATTCATTGTAGGGAAATACAATTTTAAAAAGATGGTTTATGTGGATAAAACCCCCCAATTTTTCATCCATATTTGTGATTTCATCTGGATCACGTTTTATCTGCATTGGCTCAGATTGTTTTTTCCCTGGGATACTGCCGCTGGTTTTACAGGTTCATTCACCGAGGAACACTGCCATCAAGTGGCCTGATATGTTAATGACAGCTCATCAAAGAGGATTAGCAGCATGGTTTTAATGTTGATTCTCCAGAAAAATGTTTGTGGCTTTAAAATGTGCTTTGTTGTTTGAAGCTGTGTGTATTGATGCCTTTCTAAAACAGCACCCTTAAAATATTTGCCTAAAGATGAATTCGGTGTCAGCTTTTGAATCCCCCACATATATAGTGGTCACATCAAAAACATCACATATCTCAAATAACCGATCACTGCTTATATTATAAATTTGTAAAGTTTTCATAAATTGATCCACTTTAAAGTGATTAAGATACCTTTCTCATGGACACCAATGTGATTGCTTATATTTTCTTCACACTGATAAGTCAATTTACGGAGAGGAGATATAGAACAAGAACTGGCAGGAGGCAGAATAATGTAGTTCAAAAACTAAAGTGTGAAGCTTGACACCAGGCTGGTGTCTGTACTTTGCCTCTATGTCATCTTGACCAAGTCACATAAACTATCTGGGCTCAGACTTTCTTTCTTGAACAAGTAGGTTTGATACACTTAAGTTAAAACTGTTTTCCAGTTGGTAATTCTGGGATTCTACTTGACAAGTGAACAAGTTCTTGAAAAAGCAAAAATGTTGTTTTTCTTTATGTAGATTATGTCCCTGTGGTTGTCCTGTAAATATGCTTCTCCTTCCTCTCCACACCCTCCCCCAGTCCTAAGTGAAGCTTTGTTTGCATGACTCATCATGCAAAATTTTCTCTGCAAGAACCCAGAGATTATGTGTGGTGCTCAGCAGCACTCCAGTACAAAGGGTTTTCAAGCGTTTTGTGGGCATTCACAGCTCAGGTATCTCCACAAATATAAAGTTGACGAATCTTTGCAATTGGTAAACAGCCTACTGGCTCTGAGAGTTGTTGGTCTTAAAGAACGTTCCAGAATATTAGAAAAAGATAATTCTGAACAGTCTGATGTCTTTAACACCTGAAAGGGATGGGCAATTTTCTTCCCTAACTACACCTTCTGCTTTATACATTTGTCAGAAGTGAAAAGAAGGTGCAAATACTGCTTGGAGTACAGTCGTGAGGTTAATAATGCTCGGCTGAGACAAAATTATGGTAAATTATTCCCTCGAGTTGATTTTGTGAAGGGTGAGGGATGGAAATACAAGCTGGTATTGATGTTTAAACTGCGCTGGAAGGACATGTAAATGCAGGTCAGTTGCTAGGAGACCTAAAGCTCAGAGCTAATGCCCCCTTCCCCCTGCACCTCCTTCCGCCGTGTGCTCGGTGATGTTTCATCGCAAGAAACCATGTCTTTCAGTCAATGATGGCATTAAATGTATAGTCTGTCACAATTCAGGTGGACCAGTGCTTGGTTATTGCTTGGATCAATCCAGCCATTCTGTCATCCGCCACCTACACAGGGCAATCGAAAAAGAACAATGTAATATGGTGCCAGTGACCAAGATGCTCCAGGAAAGCTCAGAGTGGTTCACCAAAAATTCAGTTTAAATACTCTTACTTGAAAGACAGCTGGTTTGTTTACTGATTTTAGTTCCAAGAAGGGTGTGGCTAACAAATCGCTTCAGCATGCGGAAGAGAGGGATGCCAGGCCCCAAGGAGAATTCTCAAGGAAGATGTGCTTGAACAGAACTTTGGACCCTGCTCTTCACAAAGCAAACATTTCAGCCATTTGTGGGATCTTTAAAGAACAGATTTTATGCTAAACACACACTTCCGGTTTGTAATCACCACCAAGAATATAAATTTGCATAACTGTCAAACAAGAAGGGTTTTGAAAGTTCTTCCAGCGCCTCCAACTGGTAGAAGACGGAACCTGAGCCTGTCTGTGGGCAGGGGCGGTGGGCAGCCCGTTCAGAAAATCATGGGAACGACTACTGCCATTGTAAACACTGTTAAGCTTTGCCAGTATCGAGGAGATACTATACTCAGTGAGAGAAACAAAACAAAACAAAACCTAAAGGCTGAGGGGTGGGTACAGGAGGTCTCATTTTGCTTAAGAGAAACTGAGTCACCGAGAGGTATTTTTTAATTATTTGAAACACAGCTAATTATCACCAGAGCAGGAACACCAGCCAGGGTTCCCAGTCCAATGCTCTTTTACAGTAACACCATCTAGTCTTTCTCAGGAGAGTTGTGATGTTCTGTTAGCCAGTTATGAACGGCAGCAATAGTAATCCTGGAATGCTTCTGGAATGTTTTCTAGCGTGCAAAGCATGTTTATACACAGGGTTTCATTTGATTCTTACAAATGTGGGAATAATTCTCACCAAATAGTATACTTAGCAAACAGAATTGATCTCCATTGTTGTGGAAGTATAGTTCTAATTGTACTAGTTCGCTAGGTCTCTATTATAACCCTATGGCTGTGCCCCAACACCGAGGGGGATACAGTGGACTCTGAGAATAGAGAATTGAAACCTTAGTATGGTTTCGAAATTTCTTGTTTGCTCCACTTCAATACTGAATATCCACAAATAAAATAAAATGTGCACTTATCTATGGAAAATATAAAACTATCATCAATAAGAGTTATTTCTGAGAAACTACTAGGTATCAGGCCAGACACACAGAGAGTTTGAAGATGTTGTTCCAGGCTTAACTTTGAGTGAATTGGACTTAGATTCAAAAAGTAGAAGAAATGAAATAAATGGATATCGATTAGTTTGTGGGGACAGAGCCCCAGAAAGCAGTTTCCAGGCTCTCGGCCTCACATAGAAAGGTGCTGGCTTAGGTAGTAAATGGCCATCAACTGTGATCGGATGGTGTGGGGACAGAGCCCCAGAGAGTAGTTTACAGGCTCTCGGCCTCACGTGGAAGGGTGCTGGCTCGGGTGGTGAGTGGCCGTCGGCTGTGGCTGGTTGGCCGTCGGCTGTGGCCGGTTATCCGATTGGCCGCTGGTATAACTGCTGCGGCTACGGAGGAGAGCCGAGGAGCCGAGCAGAGCCGAGAGAGAGAGGAGCAGAGTCGAGAGAGTGGAGGAGAGTCGTCGGTCGGTCGGTTGGTGGAAAGGCGGACGGCAGGTCACGCGTCCGGTGGACCCAGCCTCCAGTGAGACCGTGGTGGTATGACTCCCCTACCTGTGGCTCCGTGGGTGTTCCTTTTCGGCCTCACCATATCCTGCGTTCTTGTGTGGGGAGCGGGAGCAGAGACCCCGCAGGCCGCCCCGCCTGAAAGATGGCGCGGCGAGAAGGCCTCCCCGCACGACAAATGGCGCAGCGAGCAGGGTCTCCCGCACGACAGATGGCCATCAGCTGTGGCTAGTTGGCCGTCAGCTGTAAAAAGTGAGCCATTGGCCACTAATATAAGTGCTGTGGCTACGCTAGCAGGAAAATGGGGGCTAGCAAGAAGATGGCGGCTGGGCAGGCAAGCGCGGATTAGGATGACAGGTTGCGGACAGTGTATCCAGCCTCCAGTGAGAGTATAGTGCCGCCAGCGAGAATATACTAGTATGACTCCTCTATCTATGGCTCCGTGGGTGTTCCTTTTTGGCCTCACCATATCCTGCGTTCTTATGTGGGGAGCGGGAGCAGAGACCCTGCAGGCCGCCCTGCAGGACAAATGGCGCAGTGAGCAGGGTCTCCCGCATGACACAGGTCCACTCCTGAGAGTCATTGAAATTTATAAATATCTGAGAAGAGGCGGAGGTATCTGAATGAGGATAGCCTCTTAGGGTCACCTTTCCTTTATGACAGGGCCTTAGCCTCTTCTGCTCCAGGGGTCTGAAAAGCTCTTTTCCCTGGATGTCAGTGTGACTTGCTTTCATACTTCCTTCAAGTTTTTGCTCAGGGAAAGTAAGGACTTCTCTCTGACCATATATTTGAAATTGCAAGGCTTTCCAGGACTGTAACACCTTCCCAGGACCAGCCTGGAAATGGAGGAAGCTTTTTCTTATTTATTGGATCAGAGGAGCACACCTTTTCCTGCTCTGTACAAGGGTGACTTATGGGCTGGCTGCGACCCTAGATTTTCCCAAGTTTATTTTTCTCTGTGGCACATATTACCACCTGACGAACTATATATTTTACAGTCTTTTTTTTTTTTTTTAATTATCTGATCCCCCACAGCCTCTCCACTAGTATACAGGCTCTATAAAGGTAGGGATTTTCCTAATGTAGCCACAGAGGAAAAACACCTGAAGTAGCTAAGATGGATCCCAATGATTCTCACTTCTTGGTATTCATGCCTTTCTTTTATCCCCTTCTCACACTGAATCAGGGCTGTGCTCAGTGTGACCAACAGAATATGGTATAAGTGATGGTGTATGACCTTCCAGGTTAGGTAATAAAAGGCATTGCATCTTCCAACTTACTCTTTTGGATTTTTCATTCTGGGGGAAGCCAGTTGCCATGTCATGAGGACATTCAAGCAGCTCTATGGAGTACACAGACAGGAACCAAATTGCTAGCAGCAAATTGTTAGCCAAATGACCAAGCCATTTTGTAAAGGTATCTTCTAACTACTAGCCTTTAAATCTTTCAGCTGAGACTCCACATATCATGTTGTGCAGACAAGCCTTTACCACAATGTCCTGTCTGAATTCTGGGCCCACAGAAACCATGAGAGATAATAAATCATTATTATTGCTTTAAGACAATACATTTGGGGGTTATTTGTTAAGTAGCAAGAGACAACAAATAGAGTGCCTGGTCCATAGTAAGCTCCCAGTAAATATTTATTGAGTGAAGGGATAAATGGCAGCAGATTTATTTTCCTAGATTACTCAGTGATCACAATATAATTCTGTTATTAACCTAAACAAAACTGAATAAAAAGCCTTTGCTCAACAGCAGGATTGGTTTGGAGTCTCAAGATGTAGGCTTGAATCTTGGATCTGTTACTTATTTGCTATTTGACCTTGTATAATTCACTTGTACTCCTTGGTTCTTAGCTTTTCTAATCTGTAAACCAGAAATAATAACAATTACAATTATATTACTAACAGTACCACCAACCTGGAAGAGCCCTATTGACAACGGATACCCCTGGATCAGAACTGTCTTGAAATCCATGCTACAACGGGAATGATCCATTCTGTGAACCAATAAATCTTCTTCCCATTCAAGTCAGTTCCAGTTGTTGGTGTTACCTACAACCACAAGCATCTTTATACAAAGTATTCACACTCACATATGAAACAACAGCAAAATAACATATAATGAGTAAGATGCTCCATGGCACACTTAAGTATTACAGCTAAGAAGAAAGAGACGTCAGACCACTTTATCTGCTGATGTCAAGAACATCTTAATTCATCTGCCTGGGGAAGTCAGGGAGGCCCAAGGGATTCTCTTTTCACAAAAGTTGTTTTCTTTAGGTATATTTTAGAAACCTTGGCTTCTGATTTCGTCTCTATGGTTGCATTTGATAAGGAATTGTTGGCTTACTAGCATCAAATTCATGTTTAAATGCCACAAGGGACCAAGGAACTATTTGTGTCCCAGAGAATATACTCCAAGTGGCTAGACTGTGTTGTACACAGATGTCACGAAAACAAGCAGCCGGGCTTCTGTGCTTGCTGCCTCCTCCACAGGTCACCAGAAAGTACACAGGGATCTTAGGGGACACTTGCCACAATGCACAGCCTTGTCAGAAAACTCTTCATTTTGTTCCAAGAGCAGAGGACACCGTCCTGGGCATGTTGTGAAACACTAATAAGCAACTCATCATTCAGGATGGGGAGTTTTCATTTTTAAGAACTGAGGATACAGGAACTTCTGACAGGCCTGAATAGCCAGTGTGAAATATGGCCACTGTGTAATTTGGCCTTCAGAGGCCCAGGGAGATTTGAAACAGTGGTCTGGATAATGTAGGCAGTTCTCAAATCTGTTTTATGAACATTAGTCACATTACTTCTTGTATGTTAGAATAACTTTGATGGGCAATTTAATTAAACTGCTATTTGTTTTATAAATACAAATAATAATCTCTTAGTTTTATCTTCTGGCAGTTCAGATAAACTGGTCAATAACTGATTGTTTTAGCACAGTAATACAGATGACTTTCTCAATTTTATACATTTCTTTATGGAAATTTGCTTTGTTTTCTCAAATTATTCCACAAAGTTTAGATTTATTTATTTTTACAGTTCTGAGATGGGACTGAAATAGCTTCTGTAAGAAAAATTAAAGTCCTCTCTTTAGGTGAAAATTATAAATATGTTTCCAAATGTAAAAGCAGTGCTTTTTTATTTCATTCTTAAATCATGTTTCTTGTAGCCTTCAGGGCCAAGTCTTGAGGTTTATCAACCCAAGGAAAGAAAGTATGGTAGTACCTGAGGACAAGTTGGCCATTAATCAGGTTTAACTGTCAATGCTGAGTGTTAGAAAGAATATAGTCGTGAAAAACAGGCATTAAGAAAATGAGGATTTTTCTAAATCACTTTATCTCCTTTATATCAGGAACCATGCCTGAAAGATTCAGATCATGGAGTTTATTCCACAATGAAACGATGGCAACTCTTGCACCTATGGAGGGAGGTCAGTGAGCTTGCTGACCTAGGGAGGAAAAGGAAAAGTTAAAGAGGAAATAAAAAGCCCCAAACTGGACCCTTCAAGCCAGGAAGTCTTGAGGGATTCTGAGAGGAGATATCAGTTTATTGAGGGGTTGTATTCCATGTTCTCATCCTCGTTCACACACTTCTTCCAGGGTTGAACTTCAGTGGCAGTAAAGGGGAGAGGGGACTTAGAAATAATCAAATATGCCTAAGAAGGTCTGAGGACCCTGAGATGAGAGGTCCAGCATCAGGTAAAATGTGGACCCGCTGGAGAACTCCAGCCCTCAGTTTAGGTCCCTGTCCATTCTAGCCTTAAAAGGATGGCAAGAAGGCAGGTAGAGTAAGCTGCTTGTTCTTCATGGCCTTTGTGTGAAGTATGAGGGAGGGAGGGCACAGAGTTTCTGAGTATTGATTGGAATAACATAGCCAAGAGCAATATCAAAATTGGAGGCAAATGGCCAGGATTAAGTGCTCCACTGGTAGGAGCCAGAAATCTGAATGCAGCCACATAGGACCAATTTAGCGGAGCTACTCTACCATGGCAATCAGGGAGGGCCCAGAGGACAATGAGTCCATCTGAGGACCCCCTCTCCCCTCATGAGGTCATTTAAGCTGCATTCCTACCACTGACTGATATTTACCTGGTATACACTAGTCTGGCCATACTGCTTATTTATGGCCAAAGTCTCTTCTAACTGATACTGGTTGTTAAATATTAGTATTTTGGATATTGCTTCTATACGTGTCCCATATTTCCAGAAACCATCTTAGAAGAAAAGTCAGAAGTCTCAAAGACAGAGAATTTTATCCAAAGAGACTGCTAAATATTTGAATCAGATTAAACATATTAGGATGGACTAAAATTAATTTGTCCTTTCCTTTGCCACTAAGTAAGGTGGAGAACTCATAAGGGCATGGGGTGGGGGAGGGCCAGATCAATTAATTGGATATAAACAAACTATTACTTCTGTATGAAATTCAGTGAATTGCAACTTTGTGACATATTCTAGTGTACAGGAGACTGGAGATATCTGGGGACTTCCATTACTACTTAAATCCATTAGCATGCTAATGGACAAGGGTTTTTTTCTGTTTGGTTTGCTGCTGTATCTCCAGTGCTCAGAATAAGTGTCTGGCACATGGTAAGTGCTTGATAGGCATTTATTGAAGGAATTACAACTATAACGTGAAGCAGACTTGCAGAATGCCCCCTAAAAATCCAAATACAATTTCAACAACAACAGAGTATCCCTGGTGTCATCCAATCTATAGTTGTCAGCTCATTCTAGAAACATTATATTCCATTTTAGGCACCAAAATTTAAAAGGGGAATTCATCAATAAACTAGAGAGGATCCAGAAGGGAGCAGGCAGAACAAAAGAATTCTGAAAACCACCCCCAAATAGTGAACAGTTGACACTACTTGAGAAAAAAAAAATAATTGAGAGATATGACACTATTTTCAAATGTTAGAAAGACCTTCATCAAGGATGGATCTGAAATAAATGTATGATTGCATGTTCATAATTAGACCCAACAGAAAAAAGTTATGGATAGGCAAATTTTAGCTTAATGTAACAAAGAAACTTCTGAATCTAATTTTTCAATAATGGAATGGATTCCTTTGTGAACCAGCATGTGAGATTTAATTATATATTGTCTTGTATTTTCTTTTCTGTATTCATCAGTATTTGCTTTCCTTCCCCTCGATTCATTTGTACATTCTTGAAAGCAGAAAATGTTTAATTTGGAAGGGTAGGGTTCGATTTAAAGCTTTATTGCTGTGGAAAATGATGGGGCCTGTTAACTGATTATCTGTGATCTCAGTCCGTAAGGTCCCAAGATGGCAAACTCAAATATGAGAACATATCCTTGAATGTTGAGTCCATATCTTACTCTAATTATCTGATGTCTATCACAAAGTGAAATTGCAAAATTTGCAAATGAGGTAAGATGTTATGAAGTTGATAAAATTTTGGAGAACTGCCCAAGTCACAAACAAAACCATTTACCAGTGAGGATTTGGCAGGGTTATTTCTGTTAATAATTGAATAAGGGAAGTTTGAAAACATGAGAATTTCATAAGTGCTTCAGTGGAAACTCCAGCCACTGAATTTGAATGTCATTGAACATCAAAGGATGAAGAGAGGCCCTTGGTAAAACTGATGAAGCTCTTGAATACTTTTATAAATGTGATCCTTTTTATATTAGTTTGATATAAGTCATTCAAAAGGGAAAGATATTACTTTATGATATTATGAAATTAGATCAGAAAAATTATCTTCCTCAGAAAATAGTAAACATTTTATTTTGTGGTTCTCTGAATTATACAGTGCTACCAACCTAAATGTTGTTAAATATGTAATGAAAGAATGTTCTCCATAATATTTGCTCAAATGTAATATTTGCTCATTGTAGATGAATTCAGAAAATAAGAAAGTGTTAAAGAAATCAGATTTAATCTTACCACTAGGAGATAAAAGCTGATATTTGGGAATAGATGCTTATAGGCTTTTCTTCCTATGTGTATGTATAATGCATAGATTTATACATGTGTACATTATATAAATATATACAAATGATAGAAGTATATACAATTATGCAAATTATATAAGTATATACAAACATATATTTGTACATTATATAAGTATAGACATGTAAAAAAGATATTTATACTATACATACTCTTTTAGAAATTGCTTGTCTCACAGATATTTTAAAGTAAATATAGATCTACCTAGTCATAATGACTGAAAAGTGTTCCATTATGTGCATATGTCATAATTTATTTATAAAATTTACTACTGTTGATCATTTAGATTGCTCCTAATTATTTTACTATTACTGATAATGTAATCATCCACACATACATTGTCATTCATTTATCCATTCTTTTTTTATTTTAGGACAAATTTTTTATGCTATGCTAAGCTTGAAATTTTATCTTGTCAAAGATTTAAAAATTAAGAATATTAACAACTATGTTAAACATTGAAAAAAACAAGTAAACCTAATCGACATGTTAGAAGTCAAGATAATGGTTGTCATTGAGGATCAGGTGTGTATTTTTATTGGAAGGAGACACAAAGGGGGTTTCAAGTATATTTGAACTACAATAGACCCCCTTATTCACAGTTTCTCTTTTTGGGGTTTCAGTTACCCGTGGTCAACTGCAGTCTAAAAATATTAAATGGAAAATTCCAGAAATAAACAATACATAAGTGTTAAATTGCATGCCATTCTAAGTAGCGTGATGAAATCTCCTGCCGTCCCACTCCATCCTGCTCAGTACAAGACTCATCCCTTTCTCCTGAGTGTGTGCACTGTGTATGATCCCTGCCCATTAATCACTTAGTAGCCCTCTCAGTTATCAGATATTTTGAGAGAGAGACCACATTCACATAACTTTCATTACAGTACATTGTTATCATTTTTCTATTTTAGTATTAGCTATTGTTAACCTCTTACTGCACCTACTTTATAAATTAAAGTTTATCTTGGGTATGCACATATAGGAAACAATACAGTTTGTATAGGGTTCACCCTATCCACAGTTTCAGGCAACCACTGAGGGTCTTGTGATGTATCACCCACAGATATGGGAGGAATACTGTATTTTATGTTTGACCTGGGGGTTGGTTATACAGGTGTGCTCTTTGTAAAACATTTTGACAAGCTGTGTATTTATGACTTCTCACTTTCTACTTTCTTATATTTATGTTACACATCAGTGAAGTAAGTTTAAAAATTATGTTATAATCTGCACCCATCTTTAGATCCTTAGGTAAATCCTAGGAATCACATACTATTATCGTTTTAAGTTTTTTAAAATTCATGTTACTAATTATTCTGCAGAAAGTTTGTACCAGTTTTGACTCCCACCAACCATATAAAAAGGTGATGTTTTTACATTCAAACTAATACTTACTGTCATCATTTTTCTAATTTTTAGTGATTTATAAATTTCAAAAATTGAGGATTTTTCTCTGTAACGTTTTATTTGGAAAATTTTCAAACTTATAGAAAAGCTGAAAGAATAATATAATGGACATCCATAGATCTTTCATTAGCTTTGTCAATTTTTAGCACATGCACATACACTTATAAATGTGTACATATATGTGTATATATATATATATACATATTTATTTTTATATTTATGAATTACTTGAAAAGAAGTTTTAGACATCTTGAAAATTTACCCTTAATGCGTCACTTATGAACAAGAATATTCTTCTATATAACCATTATACATTTACCACACTTTTACAAATTAACAATAATTCCATAGTATTAATATCTAGTCCATATTCATATTTTCACAATTGTCCCAATATAGACTTTTCTACCTGATTAAAAAACTACATGATTAAATAAAATTCATTCACTCATTGAATTTAGCTGTTTTGTTTCTGTAGTCTCTTTTTACCTAAACTAGTCCCCTGCCACCATCATCCCACCCAGCTTTCTTTCACGACATGGACATTTTTCATGTCTAGGTCAATTGTAAACCTTCTGTTTGTTTTCAAATTGTGTGTGACCATGCTTGATTTTGCAGGCTAATATTGCAAAATTACTATAGATTTTCAGAAGCACGTGTATCAGCAACTGTGACAAATTTTTATTTTTGGCTATTGGTTAAGAAGAGCAAGACACTGGAGCTCCAGTTGGGCACCAGATGTTTTTACTGAGGGGGGGAAAAAAGCATTAAGAGTTTTTAAATTTTACATTATTACTTTGATCATATGAGAAATAATAGTGATAGTTCAGTCTGAAATGTATTGTGAGGGTTTTCCTTCATATTGACATGGTATATTATTCAATGAGTCAGTTAGTATAGAACCAGTTTAAAAGACTTGAAAATGCAGTGACAGCCAAGAAGGATATTTTGAAGTTTGAAATGATCCTTATATAAATAGAACGGATCAGCATAACTTTGGGATAAAATTAGCCGACAGTTTGTGGGCTCTCCAGTATGTGCCTGTTTGCTTGGTGCCGCTCTCCTGATAAATCACAACAAAGCCTCCAGAAGAAGAGGAAGGATGGACGGCACTGCCACCCCTATCACTAAATCTGCAGCTGCCAAGTTAGTTAAGAGAAATTTCCTTGAGGCTCTAAAGTCAAATGACTTCGGAAAATTGAAGGCCATTTTAATCCAAAGGCAAATAGATGTGGACACAGTTTTTGAAGTTGAAGATGAGAATATGGTTTTGGCGTCTTATAAACAAGGTAAAAATTATAGGTCTAACTGGTAAAAATCGATGGAGAATGGATTTTTTTTTTAATGCACAGTGTCAGTCACCCACTTGAAACCAGTAATGCTTATTGCTTTCTTAAGTATGTATTTTAAAAATATGTCTAAGTTCATCTTTTCTTTCTTTTTAAACTAGACCACATCATGGGTTGATATATATGTGTGTATATATATTTTTTCTTTTCTTCTCTCTCTCTGTCTTTTTTCCTTTTTCTATCCTTGTGCCTGGAATTTGAAATCCTGGACAACAATATTTAGCAATGTACTTTCCTTCTATTTCTAACTTTTCTTCTGTCTATAGTGACATAGAATAGAGAAAACATCTCTAGATTATGGCTTATCAGACGGCTCAGATCTAATCCAGATGGTGTGGCTGGCTTGGGGACAGGCTGCTAACTCACTGTTAGCACAGCCATTTAAAGATATATCATCTTGATGTCCATCTGTATGAACAAGAGGATTTTTGCCCCCATTTGGAGGGTTAATGAATGGGTAAGGCTGTGTCTTGATGCACCTTGATGGTCCTCGTCATTTTAATGAGTTTCCAGTTAAGGCAGAAAAGCTGAAACCAGAAAAACCAAAAAGTTAACTTTTTCCCCTTCAATAATAGATCAAAGTGATAGATATACGTAACACACATTATCTGCCTTATTAAAAAATACTAAGGATAACAAAAATGAGAACCGATCTTTTTTTTTTTTTTTTATCAAGGGATTTTCTGGAACACAGGCTTAATAAATCAGAAATACATTAGAAGAGTGCAGATTCTGATTTCCCAAATCAGCTAGTTAACGGGGGAACTTGAGTAGCGAGGCCATCTGGTGAGCAGACTGCAAACAAACACCATGTTCAACATCACTTCTGTTTAAACAAAATAGATGATAAGGTCTTGTGTATGGCATTTAGAGAGAAACAGCAATTTTTCTTTCATGTTTAAAATACTTTCCATTCATATGTAAATCATCGGTAACATCAATTTTCAGAAACTAATGCTAAGGGTATATGTTTCTACATTAATTTACTATACTCTGATTTTGAGTTCTGAAGGAAGGCTAGATAGACTAGTTGAGACCAGTTACTGTATTTATAATTTTTACTTGAGGGCTTTACAATAAATTAACATTGTTATTTTGACTAGAAAATAAAGAAGTCTGTTTTTTAAAAAGTAGTTGATGGGAGACTGTTAAAAAGAGTGTATATACCATACAATTAGGTTACTTTCATTGTATGAATTTGTTCAGTGGAAGACTCTGAATGCTAAATGCATTTTCAAGGTTTTTGGTTTTTGGTTTTTAAATTTCTATTTGTGCTCAATGTAAAATAACTTAGGTCCAAGTCAGTGGGTAATTTATTTGACCCTGATTTGTGAAGACTGCCTTTTCTCATCTCCTGAGCATGCGAAGTTTGTGAGAAAGTTTTAGGGGCAGGCTCCAGGGAAGAAGGGTGTTGTTTCTCTTGCTTCCAATGGTGTCATCACCCCTGATGGAAAGAAAATGCATTTTAAATTCTTCCTGTCAGTATGAGCTGACTCCTCTGGTCCTTCTAGAGCTAAATTTTCATCCATGCTAATGGCTGTTAGGACTGTGGGACGTGGCTTTCAATTAAAGAGAGAGCAAATTACACCCTCTGGGAAAGGAAAGGAACAGTTCCATTCTTATGCATGCCAGGTGGATGTATGCACAGAAATAATAGGACTTGTGGTCATATCTTCAGGGCTTATGCAGAAAATAGTATGTGTCTGTGTGTAAGTGCACGCGTACAGATGTGTGTATAGAGAATAATACACCTACTCTCTGTTTAATGTGAATATGGCTACAAGAACCTGTCTCTTTAATCTTAAACCTGGATTAAATCCTCATCTTTCTTCAAAGTTTCCTCAAACTTTTTCATGTCATCCGGCCTAATCATCAACTCCTTCAATATTTCAGTCAGAAATGGAAATGATAAATAGAATCCTAATTGTTGGCCAAGCAAAATAGATCTAAGTGGTTGTATCAATGTCTTAAGTCACAAAGGAATCCCCAGGGAAGAGCTGAGCAGGCCCCAAAGAGCGAGTGAGTGAGTGAGTGAGTGAGTGAGTGAGTGAGTTAGTGAGAGTTAGTTCCTTTCTGAATAATTCTAAGAAATGAGACCCTTCTTGTGTGACCTTGAAGGGTCTATAGCTGGATTAAACTTTGTGGTACTTTATTAAATCACAGCAGACTGCTGGACTTTGAATTCTTACACACTAGTTTTTTATTTTTTCAAGCACTTTTGAACAGCCCTCTATACAGTATACAAAAAGTATACAAATCATTTAAGTGTGCAGCTTGATTAATTTTCACAAAATAAACAAACCTCTGTAACCATCATCCGGATGAGGAAACAGAACATTGCCTATTTACTTTTAAGATGGGGAATCCTCAGGTTTCAGTTATTTTTGACTTAATGAGCAGAGCAATGTGTTATTACTATAACATTAATATAACAGATGCCATACTACCTTTAAATTTGCTATATTCAACATTTGATTGCCACGTGGAAAATCAACAGCGGTACAATTAATCTCAAACAATTTTTATTTCTTTTAGGACATACCTTAGCACGTTTCACAGGATTTCTAAGAGCAACCACATTTTGCCCCTAAGGATAGTATGCCTAAACCAGAACGAAGGTTTATAATTTTTGGAAACTCTATTGATGAAGAAATCAACTTGGGATCTAAACATTCCCCTCTGAAATCCAAGATCTAACTGGTACACCAATAATCAAAAGGTGACTTCCTAAGCAAACATAAAATGTGGATTTTGTGAGGAAGGTAGAACAAAGCGTCTGGAAATTCACTCCTGCTTTCCCATCTCATTGAGCAGCTTCTCTCACCCATGTGATCAAGCACAGGTTTAGAAGCCAGTTTCCAGAGCTCAAGTTCAAACTGTTGGTCCTGCCTAGTCCCAGCACCTAATAATGATTCTTATAGTTCAAGAGATCCCACTTTATTTTTTCAAGTTAGTTTAAACTTCATAATCGAACCTTCAGATAAAATTATATTTTGTTAATTTAAAAAACCCTCACACTTTGTAATGCAAACATTAAAAATGTTCCAGTTGGCTTTTGAGATATTTCCTAGAGAATGGCAGAGATGTGGGTCTTAAAGGCAAAAATAAGTAAGCAAAATTGCATCTACTAGATGATCACTTTAAAATGGGAATGACGTGAAGAAAAGTTAAATATATGAACAACTTTTTAACTGCTGGATACAATAAATGGTTAATTATGTTTACTAGGAGCCAGACATGCAGTAGTTAGAGTGAAAGCAAGGTCTCTAAGAAAACTCAAAGCTATTCCGATTGGTTCTCAGAATACTGGAAACTGAACATCCATAAAACTGTTTGCAAAGGTTTTTCCAACAACACATCTCGATTCTCCTTCAGATATATGCGTCCTGCCTTATTAATGATAAAGGCAGGATATCATATTTACCTTTTGGGATGAAATTCCCTAGTCAGCAAGGTTAGTCGGAGTCCTTTTATTAATCAGTGTAATGTACTTTAAGTACTTCATTTATGGCTCAGAGCCACAGGTTCTTTGGTTGGTAGTCATATTTTTAATTAAAATAACCAGTGAATGATTTCACTGGAAAACTTTCTGGCAGGTACTCTATCTACTTTACTAAGTAGCAACTGCCATCCAAATAGCTTGAAAGCTCTTATTTCTACCCTCTTAACAAATAATCTCTTTTTCACCTAATTTTCCTCTTTGCCAGAAATTCGCTCTCCAGCTTTCCTATTACCATCCTAGGGTTCGTTTCCCTTCCTTGATGTTCAGTTTTTTTTCTTTTATATTTTACATGGCAGGCTTACTTATTTTTCCTCTCCTGGGAAAACTCTGAGATTTATCCTGAAAATACTAGTTATTAATAAATAGCCAAGAATTGTGCTGCAGTCTATAATCCTTCAGGACTGTGTAAATACATGGACACAGGCAGAGCAAATGTCTGCTAATCCAGCCATGAGCAATGTGTGTAACCTTTGGCTGTAATAACAGAGGCTTCTCGAGTGTAGGTTCTTTGGACTCAGATAACATTACAGCTGATAACTGTTGTAGAGCCCAGGCTTAGCTGGAGGTTTACCAGAGATGTGTACATCCCCCAAACACTGGAGCAGGATCAATCCAAAAGATGGCTCAAACACTTCGCTCATTACCAGATTCATGAGCCAGGGTGTTTTCCATTCAGGACTCAGACTTCACGTCTCTTTGATTTCCAGTTTAAATTAAACACACAGACAGCATTCATCTGTGTATTTTCATTGAAGTAAAACTTCTAAAATCCCTTTAGAACTTTTGCCTGCAAGTGATATTAGTTTGTAAGTGAACTGCATGTAGCCCTCAGCTCACCAACGGCTACTTAAAGATTTGGGGGAGACCAGAGTTTGAGTTGACATCTGTGTACTAGTTACAGAAACATGGGCACTTTATGCTTTTATGCTTCTTAATCCCTGCAAGATATTTATCCTCATTTGTAAAGTGAAGGCTTTGTCAACATCCTCTCTAAATCCTGTGCATGCTGACAATCTCGGGTGTTATGAAGAGGTGATTATACACAGATTATGTGTTATGATCTGGAGAAGGTAAAAAGTAACTGTAGATATGACAAATCCACATGGGCAGGGCCTGGATTTGAGAGTTCTCTGTGGGACTTCTGCATAGAAGAAAGAATCTTTGTTCTCTTCTCCTCTCCTCAGTTAACCTCCTTGCTCAAGCAGAGATCTTCTGCAAGGAGCCATCACTACACCCAGAAAGCAAACCTGGGGGAGAGGGTGAGTGGTTTGCATTAGGGGGAGGCAGTGGCTTCTTCACTCCCCCCTCACAGGCTTCATGCCCAGCTTCCACTCCACCCCTGTCTTTTGTGCAGTCTGAGCACATAGTCAGAAAGCAGCCTGTCCTCTGCAGAAGTGAGCAGAGGGGATTCCCTTGAAAGACAAATGCTAAAAATAAATCACATTCATTCTGAAGCTCTGGGAAAATTCTGCTGTGGAAAGAATGGAGAGTGTGAAACATGAATCTTCCTGATTAGTTCATCATATTTCTGTCATGCTGTGACCATTGGTGGATATACTTTGGAGAACAGATTTAGATCTCTTGACATAACAGCCTGGACACAAGTATGCTAACAGGAACTGCATAACTGTGGTTTTTGAAGGTGGCTTTGCCTCAGGTTTGGTCCTTGGTGAGGGCAGGCATGGTGGAAAGGACATTCTTGCTCATTTTCAAACTTGGTACACAGCAACCTGTGGCTGCAGCCTCATTTTAAGGTGTTCGTTGTATGTGGGTGGCCTCCTGGCTATGAGCTGCTTCTGTCTGAAGCAGGCTCTGTCCCTCCCCCCATACCACCATCTAAGTTCTGCAACCCAGCTCAAAGATAAATTTCAGCAGACCCTATCTGTATCTGTCAATCTGCCCCCTTCCTAGTTCTCCATTCAGCTCCCTAGGGGCACCAGCTAACGTGTCTTGCTGTCACCCACCTCCACACATTCCCGTTTAGGTGAGGTGAGATGTAGGTACAATTCTATTCAGGGACTGGCTGAATTCCAGGACCTCATGCTCTCTCAGCCCAATCTACCAGTTAATTATTATGATTATAGGAGACACAGATGAAATTGACTGAGAGGCCAAGGATGGCTGATTCATGTAATAAACAGGCAGGATAAATTCTCTAGGTGCTATTTGGAATTTAGGAGGAATTTTAAAAACCAACAAGCAAATGCATTTGCATATCAGAGATGTGGGATCTTATTTCCATCCTCGTGATTTGTGAAGCAGGCTTGGCGCTAAACCTATTCTGTTTCCACAAAGACAAAGACAGATGGGAACACTGCATTGCAGATATCCATTAACTTATGGCTCTAGCAGGCTGAAAAAGTGGCAGTTTTCTCATCTGGAAAATGAAAGACTTGGACTGGATAATCTTCCCTCTAGCGCTAACACTCTGTGTGCCTTTGATTTTACATCAAAATGGTGTTTTCTTAATCAGCTCTCTGCTGCTTCCTTTCTGAAATCATTTTTCTTCCCGTTGCAGAAGCGGGCATGAGTTTCCAATCAGTGGCTGCATAGAGCTGCCTAATCTTTGCTGCTAAATCGGCAGGCAAAACACACTTTGGTTTTCAGATCTGGAACCTGCTTCTTTCCAAGACAGTTAGAAGAGCCTGTCTTTGCAAATTGTTTGTCGAGGAAGTCTGAGTATTAAAATGAGTGACTAAGTATTAATGTTAAATGTGATTCACTCATTATCAAAAGTAGGTTGCGTATCATATAGCTTAACAACTCTGCTTAGAACACAGATTCAATATACATAGGTAAATAGATATAAATGTATATATACACATATATTGTATGTGCATATCTATTTACACACGCACACACACACACACACACACACACACACACACAGACACTACAGGCACAGGGTTGATACCCTCAAGCCCAGGTTGTCTGTGATACTATTTGTCTCCGCAGGAAAAGTCTATATTGCCAAATACCTTCCATTCTCAGTGTCTAGAATCTTAAATTAGTACCTTAGAATTTAATTCTTTTCATTGAATACAGACGTCTACATAAATTCAGATAATCTCAAAAGAGTTACACTTTAAACCCTCTGTGGTCTGTTAGAACTTAGTGTGGATTAACTTTGGATTTCTTTTTAAAGAACAGATTTGGATAATGGGAAAGTTGGGAGGAAGAGAAAGCAAAATGGCTCTAGAATTCTGATGGGATGAAAAAGGGATTAAAGTGTGTGTGTGTGTGTAGATTAGAGGGTGGGCTACAGAAAAATAAACTTCGGTTGATTTCATTCATTTCCTAGTGATTAACAAACATTGTACATGACCCTATAAATAGCCTCTTTAAATTAAACCATTTTTCCCTCTCTGAACAGGGGGACAGTAGTTTATTTTAATTTTACTTATTTTTATAAATAATAATACACGCACAAGGTACTAAATGTCAAAGCTCAAAAAGGGCGTTCAGGGACAACTAAATCTATGTCCTTGTCCTTGTCCCCCAGTTCTTGGAGGCGATCACTTTAACCAGTTTCTGTTTTAGGTGTTTATAAGTATACAGAGGGTGCCAAAAAAAGTGTATGCACATTTTAAGAAAGGAAAAAACTATCAAAATTGTAATACTCTATATATACCAATAACAAAAGATGAATGCAAGTCACGTGTGACTTCTGCAATTACAAGAGGTGCTCAAAGTGGTTGCCATCAGTGTCCAGACACTTCTGATTATGGCAACTACTGCTTGAGCAACGTTGACCAAAGTGTCCACACGTATGCATTTTTGGGCACCCCTGGTATTTGCATATGATTGCATATTATGCACACTGTTCAGTTCCCTGCTTCTTTTCTTCAATAATATACCTTGAGATTTTTTTCCATATCAGTATACATAGAACTGCCCCCTTTTTTATAAGGGCTTATAGTATTCGGTTGTATGGATGTACCATAATGTATTTATACAGTCTCCTATTGATAAAGATTGAGGTTGTTTCTAATGGTTAGCCATTAAGAATAATGTTCGCTCTTGTGTAGTGCATGTTCTTGTCCACAGGTCAGGTTGCCAGGATTCATAACTCCTGGGAACTTCATACCCTTCACAAAGAGTTCAGTACAAGTGGTGTTCCTGGGAATCATGCAACACAGTGGCCCTTAAAGGGCATTTCACACGTGAGTGATTATACCTGTAGGATAAATACCCAGGTGGCACATATGTAGTGTTTTTCACTTAAATGAGATAATTTATATAGTGATCAGATAATACCTGATCACTAGGCCCACTTTTAATGTAGTCATCACCCCCTGAGTGCCCTCCTATGATCATCATTGGTACCCAGAAGTACTCACAATATTCTAGCTTTATTCTGACCTCATCTAATCAGTGAAGAATACAACTTTTACTTCTCTTGTTCTGGGCAGTGCACTTTTATTAATGTAGCTTAAGATTCTATTAACTTTTTGGCAGTTCCATCCCACTGTTAGCTCATTTTGAGATTACTGTCAACTCAAATCCCCAGGTCTTTTCTCAAACAAATTGCCATTAAACCATACCCTGCTTACCTTGTACTTGTATAGTGGAATTTTTATAACCTCACAGCAAACCTCTGATTTATCCATGTTAAAATTTATTTTGTTGTTTCAGCCCTAGAGTCTTTTCTAAGCTGTTGAGCTATCTCTGCACCTTCATCTTTCATCAATATTTCTTCTTCCTGTACCTATTTTCCATTCCCCCCTCATAGTTAGCTTAATGCCATGGCTCTAGGTATTGACATTGAAAGAAGGTTTATAAAGTTATTTTTGTTATAGCTTGTCAAATATAGCAATTATTGGAGACTTGGATGAAAAGAACTAGCTCAGTGTTTAGAAGTCATAGGTCAGAGGGGAAAAGGAGAGGCAAAAGAGAGAGAGAGAGAGAGATTTCCAACAACTCATGGGAAATTTTTATGTAAGATCTGAGTTCTAGGAACAACTACGCTTCTGACCAATTAATTTGTGTATAGCTGATAGCTGGTAGGCACAGTTAATTGTGTAATATATCAAATTTTCTTGTTTATTTCCTGCTATAAAATTTAAAGGCAAATTTGCAATGAGGTTCTAGTGTACTAGACGCGGTGTGGACAAGGTCTGACAATTGAGTTCTCATCCTAGAAAAAGAGCTACATACCTCATTGCTGAATATCACCATGGTCCCCTTTGAATTATTCCCCTTAGGAAGCTATGCACTGATGCCAGTGCCTAGGGCCACCCTTCAAAGCAATTTTGGAACTCTTTTTCTGGAATGGCCATCAGAGCTGTCGATCTATTACACTTGATGTCCTGAATGTCATCAAAATGTCTTCCTTTCAGTATTCCTTTGAGTACAGAAAGAAGTCATTGGGGCCAGATCAGGTGAGTAGGGAGGGTGTTCCAATACACTTATTTGTTTACTGTCTAAAAACTCCCTCACAGACGTGCCGTGTGACCTGGTACATTGTTGTGATGCAAGAGCTTCTTTGGGACCATTTTTGCACACACCTTTCTCATGCCAAGATTTTCAGTTAAGATTTTCCTAACTGTTTCTCTATTGGTATTTACTTGGCCTGCTATGCTTCTCAGTCAGCTGACCATTTTGACGCTCAATTCGATAAATGTGTTTGATGAATTTGATGAATGCTTTCATCAGTTCTGCTCATTACTGGCCACCCTGACCTCTCTTCGTCAGTGATGCATTCTCTGCCCTCAGAAAAACATTTAATCCATTTGTACACTGCCATTTTCTTCATGGCATTATCCCCATAAACTTGGCCTAACATGTCCCTGATTTCACTTCCACTCTTGCCAAGTTTAACAAGAAATTTAATGTTTGTTTGTTGCTCTTATTCAAGCTCAGACATTCTCATGACGGCACACAAAAACACGCAACAATAATGAACGCCACTGAGCAAGACACCACCACACGTTGACACAAACACAGCTGTGAGACACAGATATACCAAGGTTATGAAACCTTACCGAGCTGTTTGTACAGTGTTGCCAATGTAAGTGCATGGTGGCAAGTTCGTAAACTTAATTGTCAGACCTTTGTATTTTGGGTACCTATCTTACCCTTGTCCTCTTTTTATTTTCCTACCTTATTTTTAACTTGTTCTTATTTTCTGGAATATTAAAAAGTCTAGTGTAAAATTTGTGAGTCGCTTTAAATTCTTCTTTGAAAAAAATGTATTGTATAAACTGACAGGCAAATAAAGTCTTGGCGTGCCAATTTTTTTTTAAAGACATCAAATACATTCACACCTAGACTGACAACAATAGCAGCAAATATAGGGAAAAATAACTGTGATGGAATAAAAGTTGTAAGCTTGTAATTAACAGCTTTGGCATCATTGAAGACAATGATAGGGGGTTAAAAAAATTCTTTACTGTGAGATTCATGTAGCTCACTGCATGAAATAAAATGCAGCCACACAAATGAAGGTCTCAAACTCATATGCCTGGGAACGCCAGGGAGGTAAAGGAAGTAAAGGAACAAGATCACAGAGACTAGTAGAGACAGTGAGACCTTGAGAGCACCTGTCCCATTTACGTACGTACATCCAAATATGATACTTAACTAAACATTTGTAGACCCATCAGCTACTAGTTTACAACTACTGAATCATCACTACCCCCCCCCCAATTTTATAAATGTGATCAAAGTAAAATACTTTGTAAAATCCTCACAAAACATGGAGAAATCCTAGGCCAAGTAGTTAAACTTTCTTCCTTTCTTTTTCAGGTTATTGGTTGCCTAGTTATAAATTAAAGTCTTCTTGGGCAACAGGCCTGCATCTCTCTGTCTTGTTTGGTCATGTGGAATGTCTTCTGGTGCTACTAGACCACAATGCTACAATCAACTGTAGACCCAATGGGAAAACCCCTCTTCATGTGGCTTGTGAAATGGCCAACTTGGATTGTGTGAAGATCCTTTGTGACCATGGAGCAAAGCTCAATAGTTACTCCTTAAGTGGACACACAGCTTTACATTTTTGTACAACTCCAAGCTCCATTCTCTGTGCCAAGCAATTGGTTTGGAGAGGTAAGTCTTTCTGGGTGGCTGACATTTTCATACACTTGCACACTCGTGGTTTTGAAACTTGGTGATTCTTACTTGTCTCAGACAGTGTTGTAGATATTCCCATTCATTAAGCCTATTTCAGGAGACCCTAAAAATACATATGCCAATAGATAGATTGGTAAATAGATACGTTATGTTGGCCCAGGTCATTCAATGATGATCTCATTGGAATCATATTATTATTTCTTTAATTGTAGGAGGCTTGTGAATTTACACATTTGACAGATATTTATTTAGCTCCTATATGTGTCAGCTAATGTGCTAAATAAGTGCGAAAAAGAAAGTTTCTGCATTCAAGGAGCATATTCAAGTATTCTAGCAGGTGAGATAAATATTAACAAAATAAATTCATAAATATAAAATCATAAATTGGGAAAGGAGTAAAACAAGGTGTAATGAAAGAGAATGTCATGAGTGAACTATTATAAAATGCACAAGGCTTCACTAACGATATGATATGTAAGCTGAATCTTTATGAGAAGTAGCTAGCCATTAAAAAAAGAAGAGGAGTCTAGGTCTAGGGAATAGCATTTGCAAAGTTCCTAGGAGAACAGAAAAACTTGGAATATTCAACAAATGGAAGAAGGCCAGTGAGGCCAGAGCATCATGGTTGTGGGGTGGGGTGGGAGAAGGTAGAGGAGGGTGTCACCAGATGACACAGGATGTGTTAGACCACATATGGCATGTTGTAGGCCAAGGGATGGAGTTTAGAAATGGAGTCACTGAAAACTTTTAAGCAAGAAAATGACATGGTTTAATTTTCACTTAAAATCATCATTCTGGTGTTATGTCAAAATTGGGTTGGAGGAGGCCAAGAATGGAAGCTGGGAGACCATCAGGGAAGTGATTGCAATGGTGTAGTTGACAAGGGACAGTGATTAGCACTAAGGGACATTTTTGGATAGGAAGATTAGAAGATGGGTTTGCAACATGTTTTAGAAGCAGAATTTATGTGATTTGGAGATGGATTAGATATAGATTGGGGTGGGGTGAAGGGAAAGGAAGTTTCAAGAATAATAGTAGGTTTCTAGCTTTAGAAAATGGGTGGAGAGTGATGCCAGTTTTTAAAGATGGGGAAACTTGAGGAACAAGCTGTATGTGGAGAAGATCTTTATATCAGTCTTTTTTTAAGTCAAGTTTACAGAGTTATAACTTACACACAGTAAAATTCACTATTTTTGAGAAACATATAGTCGTGAGACCATCACCACAAGCATCTAAAAAAATTTCCTGATGCCCTTTTTAGTTAATGCCCTCACTTTTATCCTCACCCCTGGCAACCACTTATTTGTTTTCAGTCCCTATAGTTTTGCCTTTCTCAGAACATCATATAAATTAAATCATATAATAGATAGCCTTTTGAGTCTTGTTTCTCCCACTTAGTATAATGCATTTGAGATTCATTCATGTGGTTGCACTGACCAGTAAATTAGACCTTTTATTGCTGAGTAGAATTCCTTATATAGATGTAAAACAGTTTATCCACTCCGTAGTTTTGGCCATTTTGAAAAAAGCTTATATAAACATGTGCATACAGTTTCTTGTGTGGACATGTTTTCATTTCTCTTGGGTAAATACCTAGAGTGGGATGTGCTTTTTGTGTTCTAGCTAAGAAATCTTTGACTAATCCAGGTAACAAAGATTTTTTCCTGTTTTCTTCTTGAAGTTTTTACTTCAAGAAGTAAAAGGTTTTACCCTTAGGTCTTTGAGTCATTTATTTTGAGTTATGTTTTGCATATGATATCAGGTATGGATTGAGTTCATCTTGTTTTGCATATAGATGTCCAACTGTTCTGACATCATTTGTTGAAAAGATTATTCTTTCACTATTGAATTGTCTTTTATCTTTGTCAAAAATCAATTGGCCAAATACGTATGGGTCCATTTATATCTGTCTATCATCTATCTGTCTATCTATCTATCTATCTATCTATCTATCTATCTATCTATCTATCTGCTAATGCTCCACTGACTTGGTTGCTGTAGCTTTATATTAGCCTCCAAATCACTTCTAATCAAGCAGTGAATACTCCTAGATTAGTTTTAAACGTGAGAAGTTTCAGATCTCTCTGAGATGCCAAAGTGAATAAGTCCAGGATGCACTTGACATTAAAAAAAAATATGGATTTCAGAAAAGAGCTCTGGACTAAAGCTATAAGGTTAGGAATTGTTGGGCTATAGATTGTATTTGAAGCCAAGGAAATCAATGAAATCACTTGGATAAACAGTGTAGAGAGAGAAAAGATAACCTAGGACCAAGCTCTGATAAATCCTTACATTTAGATGTTAACAAAATGGAGAGGAGCCAAGACATGAGAGTACAATGGATTGATAAGTGAAGTTGGAGAAAACTCAAGAGCATTTTTTTTTTCTTCTTCTTTTTTTTTCATCACAAAGACTAAGAAAGGTGGTTAAAGGAGAGAATGGTCAGCTGTGTTGATTGCTACTGAGAGGTTTAAAAAAATGTCCATTAGATTAAGTGACAGAATTATCACTGACAAAAACAGCTTTGGTGAAATGGTGGGTGTTGAAGCCAGATTAGAATGATATAAGTTGTAAATGGGAGGTTAGAAACTAGAGATGGCATGTGTTGATAATTGTTAAAAAAAAGCTTGGCTTCAAAAGTGAGTATAAGAATAGCATGGTAGCTGAAGGGGTGGTGGGTCACAGGAGACTATTATCTACAATTGGAGATAAAAGGAAATGTTTGTATGCTGAAGGAGATGATTTGTAGAAAGAAAACAGTTGACGATGCATGAAACAGGATAACTGAAAGGTCCAAATCTTAGAGAATTTGAGACAGGATAAACTTCAGAGACCACGTGACACCTGTCATTTTTAACAGATGAGCCAAAGTAAAAGATGACTTTAAATGTCAGCACATTTATAGATTTGGTTGTGATAAGATGAGGGAGTTTATATCCAATGGCTTTTCCCCCTCAAGAATGTATGAAGAAAGTCATCAGCCAAAAATGTGAGCAGAAATGGTGGAAATTTTGGTAAGAGAGAGGAAGGTATGGAAAGGTCATGGGGAAGAATGAGAGAACAAGCTTACAGGTGCTGTGGTCTTCTCAACCTATGAGAATTAAGGGGAAAATGAAAAATCAGCCCAGCTTATTCTCCTTCTTGTCCACTGTGGGAGAAAGAGCCTGGTACAGAGACACCTGTAGAGTGGTAGGCGTCATCAGCTGGAGCTTATCTACTTTACCACATGTGGCCATCACCGTCTTTCACATTTCCTTCTATATTTACTTTTAGATTTAGTTTTTACATTTGTTTATATTTTAAGTAATGAATTTAAACTTTAAGATTTTTATTTTTTGATAGTTAAGAAATTATATCTTTGCTTCATTATTGACTTTCTATATTGATGCCTTCCCATGTGACTTCATCAACCACAGATTGAGAGCTGCCAACCCTTTCACTCCTCAGAGGTGTTACCACACATCTTTCCCAGAGGACACAGTTATTTCCCATCTCCTCCATCCCTGTCCACAGAGAGAGAGACTACCTAGAGATTGGAAGGAATGAAGAGGTAGGGGAACACTGAGCAACGTTCCTTGTGGGCTGACAACAAAGAATTAGGCTGATTACAATCAAGGAGGAAGAGTGGAAGTCCATTAACAATACACTTACTCTTTAGAATCATAGCATCAAAGGTCAAAGCCATAAAGAAAAGAAAGATAAATAAGATTAAGCAAAACTATTCAATGTCTGTGTGGCAAACAGATCATACAATTAAAACCCCATCATAAAATGGGAAAAAATAGTTCAGACTTTGTGACAAAGGGCTCACATCCCTAATATATAAAAAAATCTTAAAACTTAAGTAAGGAGCTGAACAAGTAAGAGAAATAAATAAAAGAATGGAAGGACCAAGAGCAGGAACAGGCATTTCAGAAAGAAAAGAAGCATATAAATGGCAAATAAAGATAACAATGATCACCTGCCTTGGAAATCAGCAAAACATCAATTAAAATAACAATTAGATGATTTTGTTGTTTTTTATTACATTAACAAAGAGACAAAAGATGATAATACATATGTTCACAAACACACAGGGAAATGGCTTCACACACTCTTAATGGAATGTAAATGGGTACGACTGGGAGGGCAATATTAAAAGCTTAAAAGCTTTAACTCACAAAGTCCATCTCTAGGATTAGAGATTAATCCTGGACCTTTTGGCTCAGGGGTCTCATTTATATAGGGCCGCAAATGCAGACTTTGGATGTTATCTCCAAACAAGGTTATACAGTGAGTCAAAGAGGTAACTGATGAGAAAGAAAAAAGACATTATCACGTAACAGAATTGTACTTGGTCACATGATTTATACCACACTAGAAATTAAGAGACTTTTTTCCTAATTCTGTAAGCCTTCTAAATAGGCTAGTTATAGTGTGTTTTATTTTACATGTTTTTCACTAAAAGGATTGATTAAGGAATACATTTAAAATATACCACAACTTAAAAATGGCATTTATTATTTTATTATTTTATAATATATTTAGAGTCTCAAAAAGATTGTCTGATTTCTTTTTGCCCTCAGAGAGTTATTCACATTACTGAAAAACTGGAAAATATTTGCACATCTAATAGAAAAATTTTAACCTGTATTACCTCAATACCATACAGACATTAAAAATGATGTGCAAGAATGTTCACTGACATGCAAAGATTTTTAAAAAGAAGTTTATAAGAGAGTATGAACTGCATCAGTTTATTTTTATAAAAATTATATGTGATTGGAAAATAATTATATTAGAAAATAATACCCAAATTGTCAGAGTCAAACTTGGTATCATAGCTAATATTTCGCTAGAGCAAAGCAACTTGAAAAAGGAAATGTGTTATTCTAGATCCTTACTCTAAAGATAAGAATTTTTTTTTAAGGCGGCACCTGGCAAATATTTCAAAACAACACAAAATTGTGAATTAGGTAATTGGGGATAAATTTTACTCACTTTATGGATAGATAAACAGAGAAAAGGAGAAGGTAAGTGTTTGGAGGTGTGTCGCCTAATCTGGAAACTCTAGAAGACTGTGAGCATCTTGGGTCCTTTCTTTTGCATTTTTATGTCTTCAGCCTCTTGGACAGTGCTTGGCACATTGGAGGTACTCAATAAATGGTCTCTGACTGATCTGGGAATGGCTCCAGGAGCCCTGAGTACATGGATGGGAACTACTGCCATCTAACAATTGGAAACTGTCTTGTTCATGGTTAATGAAATGCTGCTGTTGGTCAGTTTTACCCTCTCAGTCTCTGGGGAGATAGCTCAAGGATGAATTTTCTCTCTCTTGGATTATGTGTTTGGCACTTTGAGGAGAAGTCACATACATCAACTTTGTGGCTGGACAGAGGGAACTGAGACAGCCTACAGACAAGGAAAATAAGTCAGGCTAACATTAAACTCAGGACCAGAGAAGTCCATTAGCAGAAAAACCAATGCCATGGCAACTGAAAACCAATGTAATTTCATTTGCTCTTTAATGGGCTCTTTGTGGAAAAGTGCTCTTTGTGGAAAAGGCTAATTGAGGCCAAAAAATTGCATGCAATTTTCTCTTAAAGGATTTTCCTCTATTTTTTTTTCAATGTTGCAGAGCCTGCTTTGTCCTCATGCTGGATTTTGTCTGCTAATTTTCTGTTGCCCTTTCTACTTAATGCCCCCCATCTTCTGGCCTTTGTTTCCTTTGGTATTAGTATAATAGTGTTCATCAGTTGAGAAGGCTTATTTACCTCAATGAAAATGTCCTCTCTGTGAATCCTGCATTTCCCTACGAATAAAAAGAGTCAGGTCAGGTTTAGCTGGCTGAAAAGCAGCATATTATTTCTACCTATTTCCTCTCAACAGAGGAAAAGAAAAGCTGCCTGCTTTACTCTGCATGAAGCAAATCCTGACAGTTGGAGGAAAATCTGTTACTGCAGGAAAACCATAAAAATTCAAATGTTTCCTAGCGAATGTAGCATGAGGCAATGTAAAGGAGACCATCCCTTTTAACAGATTGTCCTCTGGTTCTTAGTGTGACAGTGACACAAGTGACCCACATGTTAGGAAAGTCTCTATTCAATGAGGAAGACCTGGTAAGGCAAGACGTCACTGGACTTTGTGTTAGTCAAGAAAAAGCTATGTTTGCTTCACAGATCCTTATTTCGCCAGCCATCACCTTCCATCTTCTAGCTCTTACTTTATACATTTTAATAGAACAAATCTGACCATCCTAGTCATTTGCAAACAATTTGGGGATATTTGCCCCATCTGATGTACTGTTAGTACCACCTGTACTATATGAATTTAATATTTTCTTCCTATTGATATTACTTAATAAATTTAATTCTAAAGGAAACTTTATATCACTATAAAAATTGATTCATCACTATAAAAGATATGGCAAAATCCCTTGCCATACACAGAAGGTAATAGTAACAGTAAATAATAATAGGCAAATTAAAAAAAATAAATTTTATTGGGGGATATTGGGGAACACTGTGTTTCTCCAAGACCCATCAGCTCCAAGTAGTTGTCTTTCAATCTAGTTGTGGAGGGTGCAGCTCAGCTCCAAGTCCAGTTGCCATTTTCAACCTTTAGTTGCAGGGGGCGCAGCCCACCATCCCATGCAGGGATTGAACCGGCAACCTTGTTGAGAGCTCGCGCTCTAACCAACTAAGCCATCTGGCCACCCCAGTAATGGGCAAATTCTTGACTTCCATCTTCCTAGAGACCCGCTTCTCTCAGATGGCAAAAATTACTCTAAAAAGCCTTGTCTTCTGGTCGCTGCTTCTTCTAGTAGAAGTGTTGCCTCCAATCCTTCTGCTGTGAATGAGTGAAGTTAAAGTTCGTTTACAGGCCATCTCTTACACCCAATCAGGCACCAGGTACTCCAGGACGGTAAAAAAAATGTCCCACACAAAATCATAGCACACGTTGGGAGGCACTCCCCTAAGCAGTGGTTTGTAAAGTCAATGCTCTCCTTAGTGCTGAAATTTTAGAAACAACTCCTTTAGAATCAGAAGTGAAACAAGTTTGCAGCCTTCACCACATCTTTTCAGCTCTGTCCTGAAGGTACTAGCCAGCACAAAGAGAGAGAGAAAAAAAGAAGTGTGAAGATTGGAAAGCAGGAAGTAGCACTGACATTTTTATCCCCACATAATATGTTTATCTACATTTTAAAAAAAAACAAACAAAAAAAAACACTGAAAATCTAAGGTCATATGGTTAGCATTTGTAATTGAGTTCAGCAGAAGTACTGCATTTGAGATCAATATACAAAAATCAATTGCATTTCTATATACCAGAAACAAGCAGAGAAATTATAATGTGAGAAAAGATATATTTATAATATCTTAAGAAATTTAAGGGGTCTAGAAAACATATTCAACAAAAGGGTGGAAGAAATATAAAAATTGATTAAAAGACATTAAAAAGATACCTTATTCAAGGTTTATTATGAAAAATGCAGTTCTTGATTCCTCCCTCCTCAGAGGCAATCACTTTCATTTATTTTAGTTGATTAGTTTGATATTTATCTCCATATTGCTAAATAAATACCATTTCTTTATGCATAAAATTGAAAAGAATAAGTAGCAACATAAGCAATTTTCTGATCATCTATTGATTCATCATAATGGAAGGTAAGGATCTGGCTCATCTTCCTTCCTTCCCCCACCCTCGTACAGGTACCTTTCCTGTCCTCCATTCTCACAATGTGGTTACATTATAACCATGAGGCTTGTACGAAAGTCAGAGAACTTTTCCTTTTTTGTACAACCTTTTGTTTTCCCTAGAGATAATTGTCTTATTTTTTTGCTTTAGTTTTCTATATATCATCACTATTAACTCCCAACTTTTTGCCAATAGTTTTCATCTTTTCTGAAAATATTTCAATTCAATGGGTATTTTATCAGTTTTATTTTCTTGAAAAAGTCCTTCGGGAGCCACAAGACTTGCTCCAATCCATCATCCTTGGATGTTTGCTGATATTTAAGATTGAGTGACTAAAAGCTAATTTGGAAGCTAGATGGGTAGGTGGGGTTAGCTGACTATTAGCTTCACTGTGTGAGATCTAGCTGGACCTTTTATTTGAGGTATCCCTGACATAGTAGCTTTAGATCTTTTTTCTTACACTGGTGAGATTCTCCAAAGAAAACCCCACTGGACTTTTTCTGGAGAGTTAAGGTGTGATTACCAGTATTCTAGGTGTTGAGTTGCGGGAAAGGGCTGGGAACACAAAGGCAGTGTAAGTGCCCTCTAGAATGCTGTGCCCTCTCCTCTCGGCTGAGCTAACTCCTACTCCTACTTAAGGCCTTAGTTCAGACATCAGTTCCAAAGATCATTCTTCCTGAATTCCCTTAAACTAAGATAAGTCCCTAAGTGATTCCGTATTCTCATAGCAAGTTGTACTTTTTCTCTGTGGCACTTAATATTTTATTTTATTTTTCATTACTGTGGCCTCTTTCATTAAACTATAAATTTCATGAGGGCAGAGTTTGCTAAGCGTAACCCACTACATAGCACATATTGGTTGTCGATTGTTGAATATTTGTTTATTTATGTTGAATGTGTTTTTTAAAGGAAGTAACATTAATTATTGGACAGATTCTGTAAGAAATTAACATGGCCCTTCCCCCACCAGCCTTTGTCACTATTGTTGAATATTTGTTGAATGTTTAATTAAGAACAAGTGCTAGAGCTAGGGAGGAGATGTGGTTGAATCAGAGCAATTCCATCACCATTACTGGCAAAATCACTTTCAGTTTATGGTCTATTGCACTCATTGCTTCTTTTCTCATATAAAGAGAGATTATGTCAGAAAGGAGGGAGATGTCAGAAATGTCAAATACTACTGAGAAATCCAATAAGTTGAGAGTTAAAAGTTGCTATTGGATTTAGTGACATGAAAGGACTTGGAGATTGTAGCAATCAATTGAGTGATGGATACAGAAATCAGAGTAGAGGGGATGAATAACTAAAAAGAAGTTTGTTTATGAATATGAGCAATCCTTTTTTTTTCATTCTTGGGTGTGTCTTTTAATTGTGGAATATTGGGGAACAGTGTGCTTCTCCAGGGCCCATCAGCTCCAAGTTGTTGTCCTTCAATCTAGTTGTGGAGGGCTCAGCTCACTGGCCCATGTGGGAATCGAACAGGCAACCCTGTTGTTCAGAGCTCATGATCTAACCAACTGAGCCATCTGACTGCCCCATGAACAAGCCTTTTAAAGAGTATTTGTGAAGAGGGGGAACGAGGATTGATGTGGTAGGAATGAGAAATTTTTTGTTATAGATGACAGAAACCTGAGCATTTAAAAAACTGGTGGCAAAATCTACTAGTGGAGCAGACACTGACGACAGAAGAGAGAGGAAGGAAACTTACGGTGTAAGGATTGTGAGAAGTTTGGGAAATGAGATCTAGAACCAGGTAGAAGGATTGACTCTAGAGAGGAGAACACCTGTTCCAATGGAACTGGAGGCAGAAAAGGAGCAGATGGGAGTTGATATGTGCAGCAGTAATGCTTTAAGGAATTTTCCATCTGAAAGGTATCAACTATGTAAAATAAGAGGTGAGGAGATCTGAACTTGAAGAGAGAGGGAAAGGGGTTAAAGGACTGAGGAAAGAAAAAGGTCTGAGATAATTGTTATGGAGAGTGGGGGAATAAATTAAGCAGAGAGGCAAGGGATCACTGAGCAGTGTTAAGGAACAGTTGAGTTTTTGTGTTTGACTTTATGCTTGTACAGATGGCACCTCACCTGTAGTGTGATTGTTGCCGTACAGCTCTCAGCTGCTTGGATGCAGGCACTGAGACGGTAGAGAATTGGGTTCATTTATAGCACCAGGTAAGTGTTATGAAAAGTTGGAGTAATTTAAGGTTTTGGCAAAAGAGTAATTGAAGTGATGGAATATGGAACTGAGCTGGACAGGAAGGGAAGGAAAGGAAGGCACATCTAATGGACAAAGAGAACACAGGATGGGGTTCTAATGAAACCAGCATGCAAAGATGGGCTGTATAGTCAAAGGATTGAATGTGGGAATTCATAATTTCTGGAGACAGATCAATTAATGGTAATGACTCAGTCCAGACATGACTGTGGGTGGGAGTCACCAGGTCAGAGAGGAGGAGAAAGTAACTGGAGAAAATGGGATCCAGACATTGAGAGACCAGGGCATTGGGTGGTCATCTGTGTGTTTAAGTCACCCAGAATTTGTGCAGAGAGGGATAATGTGAGTCAGGTGCCAAAATCTTTAGAAACTGATGGGGGAAATAAATGGATTCAGGAAGGAGGGTAAGTGGTACAGATGAAAAAGCAGAGCCCCAAAGACGCAAGGATGTTCTTTTAATTTTTGTTTTTTTCAAGAGAATTAGGGAGTAATTGGAAGCAGCAAGGGGGAGTCAGATATATGAAAAAGAACACCCAGCTATATACTGCAGGCCAGAGTTAAGCATCCCGCATCCGTTCTTTGAGCTTGGAACAGGGCAAAGCTAGTTTGGTTGCCATGGTGATGAACACCCTGTCTCCGGACTCATTAATCCTGTGTTCCAAACTAAGCACTTAGAGATAGCTTCTGAATAAATGCAACAAAGCTCTGCATACTGAAAAGGGCACATTCATGTTAAGCAGGGAAAAAAGGTTTTCAATTTCATTCATTAAACTTGAGTAAATAATTTAATATCTTTGTGCGTCAATCCTCCTATCTAATGAATAAGGATAAATGCTTAATGGAAAATCTAGCCTAATAAAGTTAACAGCATTGGCTTTCCATATAAAGGAAATCGATGTTGCTGGAATATATGCATATGAAGGGGAAAATGGAAAGGAAAATAATGTATATTAAGCATCTATGATGTGACATGTCAGGTACTTTAAAATAAAATGTCTCATTTAATCCTTGCAACAATCATGTGAGGTGCATATTATTCTCTTCATTTTGTAGATGAGGAATCAGAAGCTCAGAGAAGTTAAATAAGGCCCCAGTTCACATGATTGGTGGGATTCAAGCAGACCCAATTCTATCTGGTTTGGTTTACAATGGTCCTACAGTGCTTTGCTGAATTCTATATACCGTGCTTCCCCGAAAATAAGACCTAGCTGGACAATCAGCTCTAATGCGTCTTTTGGAGCAAAAATTAATATAAGACCGGGTATTATATTATATTATATTATATTATATTATATTATATTATACCCGGTCTTATAGTAAAGTAAGACCGGGTCTTATATCAATTTTTGCTCCAAAAGATGCATTAGAGCTGATTGTCTGACTAGATCTTATTTTCGGGGAAACAGGGTACTGCCTATTCTTCTGGGACTTTTGGCTAATTAAAAATTTAGGAGAAAAATTTGTGCTAAGGTGACAGTGGCTATAGAAAAGAGCAGTTTAAATGCTGTATTAGAAGTCCATTAGTTTTTAAAAAATCACTATCATAAGATGTTTTAAAAGGTTTTTCTTGAAAAAAAAAATTATGAGAAGACTTCTGGGTATATTAGAAGTGTGTTTAATTAAAAGATGCGAAGAACTGTCAATGCTTCTCCCAAAATGGGTCCTCTCCCCCCCCCCCCCCCCCCCAGCAATCATTTATCCCTCCCTTGCCATTTCCTAGTACATAGAAGGTTTGGAGTTGCATAAGCAGACCCTCAACATAGAAGCTGATTTTTTCCTTCTTGGTATATCAATTTTATTTGGATTTTCTGGACTTGTTCCGACAAAGGTGTAGCTAAGTGACTAATAAAGATATATTAAAAATCCACTCATTCGTTTTCCTTAAAATTAAACTCTTTAATTTAAAGCAACACTTTGATCAATTTCTAATTTCTACCTCTAACAATGTGATATAGCAAGGTTTAAATTAAATAGAAGCCACTAGGTACAAGTTAACTATCCCTGCCACTAAACTTAGCTGTTAGCAGTTTTTGTTGTGTGTTGTTTTTTTTTAAATCCAAATACTAGTTCTTTTGGTCTTACCTATATGAATATCCCAAGTCTATTTTCTTTAATTTGTGTTGCTTAATGCTGGCCAGGCAATACCCAAGTGCTCTTTCAGAGGGAAAGTGTTCATTACAACCTCCTCTCCCTCTGTTAGTGTTCCTTCTTCAACTTGTTCCCTCTACTTTAAATTCTCTGATCAAAGGCCACATGTGACTGGCACTGGAGTCGTCAGTCTGGGTGTGTTATCTTTGTTTTATAACTAGAAGCCTCTGAAACTACAAATTGAAGGATGAAATTTCCTTGGGCCTGCACTACTTCATTTTTAATTTCTATCAGCACCTCTTTAATTTGTTTCTTACTTAGAGGAGCCTGGGTCTTATTATCCTCTGAACATTTTAAGCACCATTTAGCAAACAGTATCAGATTTATAAACAGAAATGCAAGTGTTTTCTTTGTAATCTCCACAAGTCATAACTATGGACAATAATCTAAACAATTTTAGGGCCCAGATTTGGAGGTAAAATGGGTAAATCAAACAAGAGCCTGAGGTCTCCATCTCATTTTTCCATTAAGCTAACCAAGAAAACACACAAATCTGTGAACTGCTAAAAGCACCAGAACTGGAGGCTAAGAATCAAGCACAACCCAGCTTCCTGAAGTTTCTACTAATTAGAAAACTAATGGGAACAGAAGCAGAATGTCCCCCTCTCTTTTCTGAGATAAAACATCTCCCAAGCAGCCAGAAGCGGTATTAGCCCACCCCACTGAGAGCCACAGAGGGCTACGTACTTCTGGGCAGGGCCCAGAGCATCCTTTGCTTTTGTTTCCAGCAGCCTTAGAAGTCTCTGCACCCCTCACACACCCTCTAACTAAGAAGGCAGCGCCAACCAAAGAACGGAGTGGTAAAGGTAGGAAGGAAATTCACTTCTTAAAGCAAAATTGAATTAACCGTGGTGGGGGCAGAAGGCAAAAATTGAATAAGAGCCCCTGAAAAGGTCGGCTTGGACTTAATAATTAAAAATAGGAACAACCGGATATGGCATTTCTATTGCATGCCTGGCACTTTACCCATATTCTCTTTTAATCCTTTCAACTATCCTATGAGGTTAATACTAATACCCCCATTTGCAGATTAAAACCCTGAGTGTAGACAAATTGCTTAATGGTAAGACCAAGTTTTGAACGCAGATTGACCTCCATGCAGAGCCCGGCTTTTCCCACTAGGTGGTGTGCTGTCTCTCCTTTGCTGCTTAGAATTCTGCCAGTAAGTGTAACTTGGTCTTGGGACTGCCCTGTTGGCCCTGTTCTGCGAGTCTCATCTCCATTGTAGCCTGGATGTATCGGTCAATCAACCTGCCACTTGCTCAGTTCCTTCTACAACTGCCTGTTCACAGCCTCTGATGAAGGGAGAGCTTAGGTTGTTATGTTCTGTAACACTGGATCCTTCCCCCCAACAGCTGATTAGATCAGGGGTGGTATTCGACCCAAGGGGCTCAAATATGGCTTGATATGAAAGAAAAATTCAAGTATAGTGCTTAAGAGCATAGGTGCTGGAGTAAGACTGCCTGGGTTCAGATCCTGACCGCCTCCTCCTCATTCACTCTCTACTTGAGTGAGGGCAAGATTTAACCTGGTATCTGGAACAATGGATAAAGAGGAGGTGATATATATATGGTATAGATATATAGATATAGGTATATGCCAGGGGTGCCAAAAATGTACATATTTTAAGAGATGTTATCTATGTATTACTTTTCAAAATTGAATTGAATTATGGTAGCAATGTGTAGTATGACATTTGCTCAAAAGATGGCGTTAATCAAATGAATGCTAGTTTCACTGTTTGTATTATAATTTTAATACAGTTTTTTTCCTTTTTAAAAATGTGTATACATGTTTTTGGCTCTCTCTCTCTCTCTCTCTCTCTCTATATATATATATATATGGAATGGAATAATTTTGTCCATGGAATGGAATGGGTTCTCACCATCTGCGGTGGCGTGGATGGACCTGTAGGGTGTTGTGCTGAGTAGAGTATATCAGACAGAGAAAGACAGATGCAATGTGATTTCGCTTATATGTAGAATCTGAGAACAAGATTAACAAACCGATGGAAACAAACTTACAGATCCAGAAAACATTTTGATGGTTGCCAGATGGGAGGGGGTTGGGGGTGTGTGTGAAAGAAGCGGAAGGGATTAAGAAGTACAAATTGGTTGTTACAAAGTAGTTATGGGGATGTGTGTTATAGCATAAAGAATATGGTCAATAATATTGTAATCACTATGTATGGGTCAGATAGGTACTAGATTTGTTGGGGTGATAGATGGAATGGTGTTGAAGACAGGGTGAAAAGATGAAGGCATTAAGAAGCACAAACTGGTAGTTACAAAATAGTCATGGGGATGTAAAGTAAAGCATAGGGAATATAGTCAATAATATGGTAATAACTATGTATAGTACCAGGTGGGTACTAGACTAGTTAGAGAGATCACTTCTTAAATTATATAAATGTCTAACCATTACTCTGTACACCTGAAATTAATATATAATAATATTGAATGTCAACTGTAATTGATACATTTAAAAAGCGGGGGAAAAAGGAAGGGGAATATGAGATCCAAATTTCCACGTATAAAATAAATAAATCATGGGGAGGTAATATACAGCATAGGGAATATAATCAATGATATAGTGATAGTGTGGTACGGTGTCTGATGGTTGCTGGACTTACCATGGTAATCACTTCTTTAGGTATTTAAATGTTCAACACCTATGGTGTATACCTGAAACTAATGTAATATTGTATATTAGCTATATTTTAAATAAAAAGCTTTAAACAAAGAAAATAAACAAACAAATGAAGAACGGCATTCAGCTCTGTGTACATCAATCATTTCTCCAGCTCCACATCTGAGGGCAAATTCTATCTCACTGTAGTAGGCATGATGACGACCCTCTGAAGATGTCCATATCCTCATTGAAATCTGTGACTATGTTACCTTATATGGCAAAAGGAATTTTGCAGACGTAATTAAATTAAGGACCTTGAGATGGGGCAATGATCTTAGATTATGTGAGTTGGCCCATCTCCTTACAATTGGAGGATCTTTTTGGTTGTGGTCAGAGGAAACAAGTCTATGGAAAGAAGGTCAAAAAATTTTTATATGAAAAAGACTGTACCCACTACTGCTGACTTTGAAGATGGAGGACGGAAGCCTTTAACCAAGGAATGTGGGTGGCCTCGGGAGGCTGGAAAATGAAAAGAAACAGATTTTTAAAGAGACTCAGAAGAAATACACAGTCTTCCTGACTCTTGAACTTAGCCCACTGTATTAGTCAGTGTTTTCCAAAATCACTGAACCAACATGGAGAGAGAGCACTGTTTTAAGGAATTAACTCAGGAGATTGTGAAGGTACAAGTCCAAAATCTGCAAGGTAGGCCTGCAGTCTACCCAGGAAAGAGCTGCAGTTCAAGTCAAAAACAGTGTGCTGGCAGAATTCTTTCCTGTTCAGAGGGCAGTATTAGTTTCATTGAGACCTTCAACTGATTGAATAAGACCCACACACGTTATGGAAAGTAACTTGCTTTATTCAAGTCCACTGATTTAAATGCTAATTTCACCTAAAAAACACCTTTGAAGAAACATCCAGAATAATGTTTGACCAAATATTTGAGCACCGTGGCCCAATCAAGTTGTTGCATAAAATTGACCATCATACCCACTGAAATCTGTGTTGGACTTGTCACCTACAGAACTGTAACATAATAAATGTGTGGTAATTTGTTACAGCAGCAATAAAAAACTAATGTGCTCACTTCTTCCCATCATAAGCACTGTCATCTTCTGTAATGCTAGTCATTTCCTACTGAAGACTTGGCCATCTGTCTCTGTTTTGGTCTATTCCCTTGATTCCATCATCCAAGATGGAGTTCAGTTTTGACATAGATTAGTATTCCAAACTCTCCCTCACAGCTCCTGGACCTTAACTCTAACAAACTTCATCTCACTCATCCAGGTCAGCCATCCACTCACGTGATCATGTCTCGGCCCTTTATATTGCTCCAGTATTTTCACTTCCTATCTTTTCGACCATCATTCCATCAGTTATACTTTACCAGTTCTTCAATGTCATAGTGACTCCAATTCCTGGTACCTCTTTTTATCCAGGTCTCCCAGTCCCTCCTCGTTTCATTTCTTTCCCTCCTCTCTCTGAGCTTCCTGGCTGATGACTTAAACTTCTGTCTCCCCAACATTATCACTTCTTTGCCACAACAGGGTTCTTCTGGACTAACGCAGACCTGGGCTAATACACATCTCCTACTTATTGTTCTATATCTATAAAAATACATTAAAACCACAAAAAAAAAAATAAATAAAAGAAAGAAAAAAAGAGAAACAAAAATACATTTAAAAAGAAACAAAACCAAAACAAAATTGACCCCCACAAAAAAAGCCCTTTTGCAACAGCTATGTAAACTAAACATATGAACAGACTATACACCAAAGAATGGGTGAAATTTCTATTTATGATATCATCAAAAGGAGAGAATTGAGATGTATATTTTTGATGAGATGCTGCATGCTATACCCTGTTAAGCAAAACAGGACAGATGGCCCCCCAAGAGTTAGTCCAAGAGGTTGACTCCAATGTTCAATGTCTGGCTTCGAGGTGCACAAATTCTTCCTCCTCTTAACTTCTTTATCAGTCTATGTCCACTGAGAGTACAACTCCCAGCATGCAACATGTCAGGAACTAGAGAAGATTCTGGATTCTCAGATGATTAGTCACTACCTGTTTTACAGAGCTCTCAAGTATGAAGACGACAAAAGGAAGTCCAACTGGGAATAGATGAAAACTGCACTGGCCCACATGGAAGGAATGCTACCCTGACAGCTCAGGAGAGGATAACTCTGAAACTGCCTTTCTGCCGGGAAGCAGATGCAAATTTTGAAGCCTCATGCTTAATTCCATCCTAAGCAGGTCATGGGCTGAAATAAAGGCAGAAATGCAAAGGGAGAAAGAATTTCCTTCCTCCATCCACCTCAGGAGCTGTCCTCAACCTTTATGTAGTCATACTTCTAGTTTCACCAGTTTGGACATAGACAATATCACACGTGTAGCCCTGAGTAAAACAATGCAAATCCTCTCCAGACTGTATTAGCGGGAAGTCTTTCCCACAAATCTCCTTTCATGATATGAATCCCCAGCAGGGACTTACTTCAGTTCAGGCAATAGCTCTTTCTGTAAGCTACTGGGTATAGAAAGAACCCAGGTGTTCCCTCTGGACTAAAGGCGTCCTCCCTCATGCCCCAGAACACTGACTGCTCCAGAGATGGGCTTCGTCACCATCGCTTTGCTGTGCTGCTGCCCCTGAAAAGGGCAGGACCACTCTTGCTTGACTAATTCCTTCTCATGTAATTGGTTTCTGCTAACCTAGTGCCCCCCTTGCTGCACTTCTCCCTCCCCCTCTCATTTTGCCTCAGGAAGAGGGGGTATCACTCTCATCATACCTCATCATCTCCCTGTCTTATTCCAGTCCTGTCTCCATGCGTCCAGGGCCATTCACCTCCACCTCTAGGCCATCTAGGTCAGCCCTTGTTCTGAGTCCAGAACAGGTGGAATTTTGCCCCAGGGGTAGAAGAAATCATTCACTTTCTCCAAATTTGTGGTGTTAAAAACAAAAACAAAACAAAGAAACTTCCCAGGATTAAACTTTTTTTTTTCAGTTGAATGACAATAGCAGCTTTCATTTCCTTTAGTGCAAACACCTTCCCAATCATAAGCTATGGTTTGACTTGATGAGCCCAACAAGATTAGCACAAAGTAGAATAATAATACATTTTCCAAAGTCTGAGTTATTCAGTCTTATCTATGGTTACTTTACTAAATTTTAATCAATGTTTTTTTGGGGGGTTTTAATGAAAAAGATAAAAATTAAAGTAAGTAAAAGGTGACTGAGCTCATTGCTTGCATCTGGATTGTTCACGTCTAGAAAGATAGCTTTTCCTTAAGGTTGAGTAAATTAAAAATAAACATAAGAATAAATAAACATGGGCTCTATGAGAAAAAGGCTGTATCCCAAGGGATGAAAAGCAATATTCTGTGAAGTTGACAGATAAGCTTTGATATGAAAAAGATTTGCTTCAGGAGACAGAAGGAAATAGTTTGTGATATTTGCTTCATGTTTTCAATATGTTTTAAAAAATGCAGGTAGCTGTTAAAGAAGAAACTTTTTATGAGAACAGACTGTGAAAAACGGCTTGGTTTAATAAGCATTTATAGAGCCAAGCTGTTTTTCTATTCCTTTATTGGCCTTCAGTACTATTTCCTGGATTGTTTTTCTTTCCCATGTTTAAACATTGGTGGGCCCCAGGGATCAGTTGAAAACACACTTTTTCCCATCTAAACTCACCTTCGTGATTTTATCTGATCCCAAATATTACCAAATGGTATTCACTCCTAGATTTGTACCTCCCAGCCTGACCCTCTCCTCTGAATTCTAGCTCATCTATCCAACTGCATATAACCCATCTCCACTCAAACTTACCATGTTCAGACTGAAACTGTGTTTCCTGTACATGCCTCTGTGTTCTTCATCTTAATAAATGACAATTTTGTTTTTCCAGTTGTTCAAGCCAAAAGCCTAGAAGACATCTGTGTTTCCTCACTTTCCCTCACACCTGACACCCCACAAGCCCTGTTGGCGCCACCAAACTATATCTCCAGTCAGACCACTTCAATCCACCTACACTGAGACCACCAAACCCAAGCCACGTTATTTCTTCCTGGACTATAATAGTAAACTTCCAATAACTTCCGCTTTCACGCTTGCCTTTTTTTTTTTTTTTTGCAGTCTACCCTTCCTACAGCCAGCCCGAGTGATCTTTACAAAAGGTAAACCAGATCATCCCCCACCCCCATGCTTCCCCTCACATTTAGAATATGGTCAAAAGTTTTTCCCATGACCTTCTGAGCTTGACATTGTCTGACCCCTGCTTGCTTCAACAGTGCTGTTTTCTACTGCTCCCGATGTTCCTCACCTCTTCTGGGCTTGCCTTCTTTGTGTTCTCTGAGCACAGCCAGCTTGTTCCTACCTGCCTCAGAGTCTCTTACCCTGCTGTTTCCTTTGCCAGGAAAGACTTTCCCCGAGCTCTTCAGATGGTTTACTTCCTTGCTGCACAAATGTCACATCCTCAGAAAACCTTTACAAAGTGTCATCTTCCCTCATTATTCTCCATCACTGTACCCAACTTTGCTTTTCTTCATTACACATCACAACCTGTAACTTTCATATACGTATATGTATGTGTATATACATGTATATATTAACTGTTTTGTCAATTTTCTTCCTTAGCATGTAAATTTCATGAAGTTAGGGACATTGTCTGGGAATACTATGGTATTCCTAGAGCCTAGAACAGTAGTGGTAAATCGTAGAGGCTCAACAAATATTTGTTGAATGGATAAACATACCAAGTATTAGGGACATAAATGTACCAAGCACTAGAAATAGCATCTGTTCTCAAGGATCTTAAAAATGAGAAAGTAGACACCCAAATATGTTACTCATTAGCGTGAGATAATAAAATTTTTATAGTGCAGAGACAAGTAGCAGAGCCTAGGGGTAAAGGAAGGTTTTCTGGAAGACATGGCACTGGACCTTGAAGGATGAGTCATGTTAATCAGAAAGAATAAATTCAGGTCATTGCAGGTCAAAGAAACAACATAAGCAAAGGTATGTTGGTGTTTGCACAGAACTACAGGCTGCTCAGTAATTAAAGCAAAGTGTGAGACAAAGAACGACAGGATAGAAGCCTGGGGAAGTAGGACCTGGATTGTGGTGTCTTTGTTTCTTATGATAAAAAGCTTAGACTGTATCATATAGAAAATGGAAGGATTCTACAGGATTTTAAGAGAGATAGCAATATGGTCAGGTATGCATTTTAAATATATTACTCTTAGAAATATGTAGGATGAATTTGAGAATATAAGTGCTTATGGGGGAAATGTAAACGTACAAACTAGGTAGTGGTAATAGGATAGGAAGTAATGGCGTCAAGACTTGGCGATTGATGGGAAGGGGCCAGGAAATGAGAAAGAAGTAGGAATGGCAGCTGAATTTTTGACTTTCAGTTTGATTTGCTTGAGGCCACAGTGGTGCCATTTATTGAAATACAGCTTATATGAGTGAGAAGATTAAGAAGGAAAGGCGTTTAGTTTGGGACATGTTATGTTTTAGCTCCCAGCGGGCCTCCAGATGGATTTGTTCAGAACAGTAGTTGTACAGGTAGGTCTGAAGCTCAGGGATCAGCTCAAGACTGGTCATGTATATCTCAGCTGCTGTAGTGTAATATAATTCACTTACATAAATTCACCAATTTAAATGTGTAATTCAATGACTTTTAGTATTTTCACAGAGTTATGCAATCACCACTACAATTTTAAAACATATGATCATCCAACAAGAAATTTGTATACTTTAGCAATCACCCTCCATTTTCCTTCAACTGCTGCTCCCCATCCTCTTTGCCCTAGGCCACTAATCTACTTTCTGTCTTTATATACTTGCCTATTCTGGACTTTTCCATAAATAGAATTTATATAATATGTAGTCTTCTGTATTTGACTTCTTTCACTTCCCATAATGTTTTCAATGTTTTTTGAAATGATAAAATGAAACAATATATTAGCACTTTGTTCATTTTCATTGTTGAATAATATTTCATTGTATTGATATACCACATTGTTCACCCATTTATCAGTTGATGTACATTTGGATTGTTTCTATGTTTGAGCTATTACGAACAATGCTGCTGCGAACACTCATGTACAAATATTTGTGTGGACATGTTTTCATTTCTGTTGAGTGTAATTCCTGGGTCACATGGTAACTCTGTGTTTAACTTGTTAAGGAACTGCCATACTATTTTCCAAAGAGGCTGCACCATTTTATATTCCCACCATCAGTGTATGAGCATTCTTATTTCTCCACGTCTTCACTAACAATTGTTACTATCTGTTTTTATATCATAGCTGTCCTGGTGGGCATAAGGTGATATCAAACTGTGGTTTTGATTTGCATTTCCCTGATGGCTAATGACATTGAGCATCTTTTCATGTGACCATTTATATGTCTTTTTTGTAGACATGTCTATCATATACTTTGCTTATTTAAAAATTGAGTTATTTGTTTTTAATTATTGAGTTGTAACAGTTACATATTTTAGATACAAGTCCCTTATTTGAAAACTGTGGATAAGAATGATCAATTGGAGGCCACTGGTGACCCTTGTCAGAGCAGCTTCAGTGAAATAATGGGGACAGAATGCAGGTTGTGATGGACTGAGGGGATTGTGAGTGGTAAGGAGGTGGGTACAGAAATCAGAGACCACACCTTTAAGAAGTTTGGCTAAAAGGAGATCAAAAGAAATTGGAGAGTAGCTAAAAAGGAGAAAATGGTTGGGAGAAACCTAAATATGCTCATAAAATGAGGGCAAAAAGTTGATGGAAAGAGAGATGTTGGATTATAGTAAAGAGATATTTGTTGAGCAACATTCAACTGCTGGGCACATGATCAATTGTAAAGATGGAGGTATTGGTCTTGAATTGAGGGAGAGACCCCTCTTCTCTAAAATGAAGGGAGAAGGTAAAGTAGGTATTGAATTAGTCAACATTTCTGTTTGTTTTACTGCAACCCACAGAAGCTCAATTTAGCTGTGGTAGAAATAACTAGTGCTCATCAATATCTAGTAGTTTTGCTCTCCAGTCTCATGAAAAATTGACCACACTTTCTAATCTAACCCTTGAATTTTAGCAGAATCATATGATTCTTCCACCTGACGACATTTGAAGGAAAGAAAGAAGAGTCACTTTGAAGCTTAAGCAGTGAAAAGTCCATGTAGGACTTTTACTGTCTAGTTTTTTCCTATGGTGTTGTGATAGTGGAGGAAACCTCATGTAGAGATGGTGACGCCACAAGACTGAGGTAGCTTGGATTTCTGAGAGATCAAATAGAGGACATTGGTTCTGAAACTATAGTGGATGCTGTGAGGGTGAAAAATAAACTTTTATTCCATTCATCTGCTGGGATTTGAGTGTTGTTACAACAACATGATTTAGTCTATACTGATTAAATCCTAACCTAAGGAAAATTTAGAATATATTTGCAATTAAGGAAGAGTTGAGTAACCTAGCTAGGGAAGGCTAGTGATGCAACTGGGCAACTAGAACCAGTAATTCAAACTGAATTCAACAGGGTGGAGATGTGTAAACCTGCAACTGGAAAGCCACTGTAAGAAGGAGCAAGATATTTGGTAGTGGTAATACAATCTGCCCCAGAAGATTTGGCATTGTGAGCGTGAATGTGTTGGGTGGGTCATCTGCAGAGGTATTGAAGACATCAGGACAGAGATAAAAGAAAGACTGATACTTCCTATGTCTTCAGTGAAAATGGGAGAGTGAGTGGGAGTTGGTGAGATAGTAAATAAGAAAGGGTACAGAATAACCTCAATGGGCGACACGAACTGGATGTGGATGAGGGGTTGTACACAAGGGTGAAAAAGTAATGATTCAGAAACACCATTGCTGATCTAGATGAAAGAAGTTGTCAACTCCAGACCCAGGAGAATGTGAGAATTAGAGACATGGGGCCTTAGAGAAAATGGTATTTTGTTTAAGATTTCATTTAAGACAAGGCTACGAAAGATACAAGAAAATATATTTGCCGTAGATTGTAGATTGAAAGGGTAAAATTGAAACTAGAACAAAGCAGCCAACTGAAAATATACCTTGGTGACAGTTAATAACAAACTTGACACTGCACAAAATTGCATCCTTGACAAAGAAGCAGACTTGAGAAACAATCCCAGAACACTCAGAAAATGAAAAGCTCTGAATACGAAAGAAAATTTAATCTTTGAATAATAGATGTTTCTGAAGAATGCGTACTGTTAATAACAACCGAGACAATATATGTAAAACTCCTAGTGAGCACTTCAAAAATATCAGACATTATTAATATTTTCACAAAGAACACTGAACAAATGTGCTGTCTTTTACCTGCACAAAAGCCTATAGAAGCATGGTTTTGAACTAAGGCAGGTGAAGTTCAAGCTGATGAGGATGAAGACATCTCTGACAAAACAAGTAGCTAATGAGGATGCTAAATTTCTACCTGAAGTTAATAAACTGAACCAATTTCCTTCTCAAATTCTACTATTATAACCTAGGATAATAATCCATGTTTTCTTCCTCACACATATTAGGGGCCACTATAACCAAGGAGTAAATACTCTTCACCCTGTCTTAGTGCTTTTTCTAAGAAATGTGGAATTTTAAAAGGTGGTGTTAGAAAGCCAGGAGTAATTGACCATATTTTCACACACGCATTTGAGAAATGAGGTTTAACAACTGTGGGAGATTTCTCGTCAATGACCATAACTCGACAATTTGTGGACGATGTACATTTTAAGCAAAAAGAGCTTTTGTAGTTTGCAATACACAAAGAAATGTTTCTTTTTTGAATAGGACCAATATTTTAAAACAGAATAAAAGAAAAAAATTTTTTTTGTCTAAAAAACACATTCATGTGGATATGAAATGGGTAGGTTTGGCTTCTGGCAAAATAAATGAAAAAATATATAAGCCTAGATATAGCTTTAATAAAATATCAAATTTCAACAATAAAAATAGTAAAAGTATACAAACAAGTGAATAAATAAAAAGTAGATTACGTGTAATGGAACAAAAAACGTGGTAGGTTTCTTTTCTTCATAACGTTTAGTATTAGAAAAGAGTAGAACAAACTTATGAAATACTGTGGAGCAAATTATCCAAGAATTCTACACTTTTTAAATATTATTTTCAATGCCGGATGACAATACAAAAATAGTCTCAAGTATTTGTGGTCTTAGAAAATTTTCCAAAAGTTGCCCTGACTGAAAAAATTTATTGGACACGTGACTATTAACTAGATAATGCAAAATATACAAAAAAATTTTATTCTTGTTGTCCAGTGTCTCTTTAAATTATTCAGAGGATCTAGTTTCTCCCCTACTGTTGGAGGAAAACTCAGGTGGGTCCATGTCTTCTCTGGTAACTCTTAGATAAGAAAAGATATATAGTCACTTCGAGTCTCACAGGTCAGTCTCAATCCAAAACATGGATATCCAGGGTGAATAATTCAAGCTTGACTTAAAATTGAGGACCCTGTCCTCTCTCCTGGCTCAAGTCCACTGCAGACCGGAAGTGTACAGCTGTGGAATGGTGCATAATTTCTTCCTGCATTCAGCACTCCTGCTCTTTCTTGCCCACCATACTAATGATGGTTTCCAACCCTGTAGAGCTGGTGCATGGAAAAGAGGGGAGAGACAAGAAGAGCAGGAAAGTTCCTTTTTCTGGGATCTAGCTTAGCCACCTTCTGGAGTTGGCAGAGGTTTAAAACATGGAAACCCAATCAGCACATAGAAACAAAGGAAAAAAACACACTGTAGTTTAGTAAATACAAAATCCAATGCAGTAGACAAAATTGTTTTAGAAGGATCCCTTTTGTTATATTTGGAAATAAACACAACAAGATTAAGAACCCTAGATTACCTTAACAAATTTAGGGAAGTGGGGGGCAAATGGTAAGTAGGAGAAACAGTGGGGTGAGTTTCTGATTTTCTGTTAAGAGCTGTCCTACAGGGACACACACTGCCCACCTTTTCTACCATGCTGCCTACCTTGAGCGTGTGGGTCAGCTCACACTGCAGGACCCAGCTTGCTCTACCTGAGGTAGAACTCTTCAGGCAGCAGGTGAAGTTTGAAACGTACCTACACATCTGATCTTTCTCCTTTCATAGAACTTGGCATTTATTTAAATTTAAGTTCTTTGCCTTCAATAAAGTTTTTTTAATCATTTTTTTCATAATGATCTTATTTATATCCTGAAAAATAAATAAGAAAAACACAAACAACCCAATGAAACATGGACAGAGGCTATGAATAGACAATTCATACAAGTGGAAATCCTATTGCCTGTAAACAGAAGATACTCTACTGGTAACCAGGGGGACGTAAACTAAATCAAAATATTCTTTCATACCATCTAATTGGTGAACATTTACTGTTTGACAGTATCACACACTGGAAATGATGTTGAATCTTCAAACTATACTGATGGAAATACAGAGGATGCCAAAAAAAATGTATACACATTTTAAGAAAGGAAAAAACTATTAAAATTATGTTGATAGTAACCACTTTGAGCACCTCTTGTCATTGCAGAAGTCAAACGTGACCTGTATTCATCTTTTGTTATCGGTATATAGTGAGTATTACAATTTTGTATTAAAATTGCATTTTAATACAATTTTGTATTAAAAAACTATATTAGTTTTTTCCTTTCTTAAAATGTGTATACATTTTTTTGGCACCCTCTGTATAAGTTGATATAACCACTGATGAATATAATTTATATAATTGAAAACTGTCACCCCAAAAAATATTAATTTAAAAAAAAAGAAAGAAAGCCATTTGTGTATTGCAGCACTTGACAGGAGATGGGGAACGGCATTGTGCTCAGCCAGTTATCCGACACCACAAAATTCACACCGTTTTTTACTTCTTTTCAATTCTACTTGTTTATTGCCTGGGTACGTTTATTTCTACTGTGGCTTTGGGTTCAGCAAGCTACAGTAATATCCTATAGTTGATTTAGGCTGCTTTGAATTTTTAGGAAGAAAATCATGATATAAATATATAATAAATCACCTAGTTACTTCATTTTTTGATAAAAGAAAATGTTCATGCTATTCTATTTCTCTCTTGCAAGAAACTCCTGCACAATTTGAAAGCTATTTGTTTTTATGAAAAAGCTAAAACAACTTAACTGTCTTTAGTAGAGGAATGGCTAAACTATAGCTTAATTACTCAATACAATTCTATTCAACAGTTAAAATGAAAAAGAAAATCAGCTCTCCATTCAATATCATAATGGTCACTGATTAGAACAGGTTGCAAAAGTGAGATACCACTTCCCGTGTTTTTAAGAACACAAAATAATAACATATATGTTGTTTATGGATAAACATATGAGTAATGAAAGAACAAAATTTTACAAGGGAATGATAAAAATCAACTTTAGATTAGTAATTGTCTCTGTGGAGAAAGAAATGGAGGGAAGAAAAGAAAAATGGGCTGGGCTTTGACTGTAAAATTTTATGTTGGAAAAAAACTAAAGTAAATATGGCAAAAACTAACATCTGTCAAATATGAGTATATACATGTCTGTTACAATATTTCCTGGAGTTTTCTGTGTTTTTAAATTATTTCTTAATTTTCAAAAAATCTTAGATTTGGTGCTAATGTAATAACAGATATTTACAGGTAGTAGCAACAGATTTCTAACCTGTCTCCATTTTACATATAAACACAAAATACTTTTGAATTGTAAATAAATATAGGCATTTCCAGGAATGCAACTATCATATAAATCAAGGCAAGATTGGACTTGGATTTACTCAGAACTTTACTAAGATTTTTCCTCATGCAGAGTAACATTCATTATGGCAATGATGTTTGTGGTATTTGAACTATAATGCAAAACACCTCTGTCAGTTCAAACATGTAGCTGTTAGGATTCTATAATACATACGGGATTCTACAAAGCAAATCATGATTTCATTATGTTATCTAGGATAGTCATTAACATGTTGAATTTTACAGGACCTCAATGTAATTTATTTATATTATATTAGCAATCATAACTATGCAGTGATAATTATTAGAAATTACTTTCATTTTGCCTATACATGTTAGGTAGACATCATATTTAGTTTTAAAAGATTATGTGTGAAGGTAGATGATATTATCTATGAATTTTACTGCAGAATAGGAAAGGCATGTCTGAAAGTGTTGAGTAGCCAGGGTCTGGCCGCATCCTCCATCTCCCCACTGATCTCACTGCTGACACTCAGGATCTTCAAGAAATCAAGTGCATTTGGACAAGGAGGATGGTCGGGGCTGGTTCAGGGATATGCAGTGTGGACTCCATGAATCTTGGAAGACAGGAAGGTGACAGTTTCTGCAGTGACAGAGACCTCTCCCTGCTCTCACTGTCATGTAGCTTTTGAGGTGACAGAACTTGAGGGAAATGTGGATGCCTCTGAGGACCAACTCGTAGCCTGTAGGGAGTAGAAAAGCCCAGGAGATGGAGCCACAGTGATGACTGAGTACCCAGGAGTAGCCAACTTAACAATGGGCATTTGGAGGCAGTTTCATTTTATTTGGAAAAAAATAAGGAAATGTGAGGTTTTATAATTAGGAGTCATGAAATTGATTCTATCTGTTTTGGGGAAAATGAAAGGATATTATCACACAGTATGGGAGAACAGAAAAAATTAATATTGACTGGCATTGTGTCCCTCGGTAATACTGGCTTCAGGATTATCTTTGCCGTTGGGCCAGGCCTGGCTGGCCAGGCAACATTTCTTATGGCAAGCTCCCATTTTTTTCTGTTCAAAATCGTATCCTCTCTCTCATCTTCGTCTCATTCTCAGTGCACGCAAATCTCTGTCTGCTTTGCCCATAGATGAAATCTGGAAAGTCCTTGGTCTTTATCAAGCAGTGCAAATTAAAATTTTTTTCTGTTTCATTTGCCACCATTCTAGACTACTGTTGGAGACCATCTTGCATAAATTAAAAGGTTCATAAAAGGCTTTCTCTCATTAAAAAGTACTTTACCTCAGAATTAATTTACCCTATTCCTGTAGAATTAAAATAGTTGCAATATTTTTGGAAGTATAGTTTATAGAATATGAAGAAAACCTTTTAGAGAAAGAGACCATGTTTCTGCCTGGAAAGACTCGATACTGCAAGAACATCAATTCTTCCTAAATTGATGTCTGCAGCAAGATAAGTTCCAGATGAAACAAATGTTAAACATTTTTCAAATCTATAATAAAATTAAATTATAATTTATCTGGATAGTTATGCAACTTCTGAGAGGAGTAGGCCATTCAAATATTTTTAAAAAACTCATTTGTTTTGAATTTGATTATCTAAAATTAATATCATTGTATTTAAGAAAAGTCAAAATAAACTGGTTTAAAAATTTATAGCAATTATGATAGCACAGGCTTACATCTTAATTTAATGAAAGGCTCATATAAACGTAAACAAAGCAGAAAGTCTTCAATGTATAAAAGGACAAAAATTTGGACAACTAACCAAAGAAGAAATACCACTAGTTAATAGTTAAGAGAAAGTGTTCAAACTCTAATAATCAAATGAACTCAGATTTTTTTTCAAAGACCAGTTTTTCATTCCAAACTAGCAAAAAAAAAATCTTTTTTAAATATATAACAACACATTTAGTGAGTGAAATAGCACTCTTCCATATTAATGAGAGATATATAAATATACTTTTTGGTAATTATTCATAAAGATCCTTATAATCGCTTAGATGTTTCAGTGTAATTACTCTGTTTTGGGGGAATTTATGCCAAGGAAATAATCCTAAAATTTACATACAAACTTACTAATTGTAGCATTAGTTATAAGATCAATTTTTGTAACAAAATCTTCACGACCAACAGTAAGGTAAACTCACTCTATGGAATAATATGTAGTAATTATTTTTAAATGATATTTAAAATGATTATATAATCTGCAACAACATGGATGGATCTTGAGACTACTATGCTAAACAGAATAAGTCCGACAGAAAAAGTCAAGAACCATATGACTTCACTCATATGTGGGATATAAAACTGGAAGCAACACAGGAACAAGACAAACAAAGAAACAAAAACACAGACACGGACAATAGTTTAGTGGTTATCAGAGGGTAAGGGGGGCCTGGGGATGGTAGAAGAGGGAAAAGGAGATCAAATACATGGCGACGAAGGGAGAACTGACTCTGGGTGGTGAACACACAATGTGACATATAGATGATGTATTATAGAAACGTACACTTGAAACCTATATAATTCTACTAACCATTGTCACCCCAGTAAATTTAATTAAAAAAAAAAAGATTCTATAACAACATGGAAATGCTTATAATAGTAAATAAAAGGCAATGTTGGTTAATAAAAATATTAAAATATGGCTCACCCAAATGTTAATTGGGAAAGCAAACATTCAAACACAACGAGATGTCACTACACACCCAGCAGATTGGCTAAACTTAAATAGACTGAAAATACCAAATGTTGATGAGAATGAACCCTCACGCATGGCTTATGGGCGGGGAAACTGGTACACTTGTTTGACACCATCTAAGGAAGCTGAAGATATGTAAACCCAATTCCTTAGCCATTCCACCCGTAGATATAGAACCCAGAGAAACTCCTTCACATGAACACCAGAGTACAAGCATGTACAAGAATGTTCATGGCAGCAGTGTATGGAATGGTCGGAAACTGGAAATGCCCATTACCAGTAGGATGGAGAATTGTGGATTACTTGTGTGGTGAGGTACAACACAACAAAATGAACAAACGAGACTGAAATAATCCCACATAAGTTATTTTCACAAACATAATGTTGAGTGAAAGAAGCAAGTCATGAAAGAATGTGTTTATTATTCCATTTATATAAAGTTCAAAAATAGATGAAACTAAACTATCTTGTTTGAAGATATATACAAAGGTGGTAAATCTATGAAGAAATGCAAGGACATGATTATCACAATAGTCAGGATAATAGGCATGACAGAGGGGATGTGAGGGAGAAGGATGCATAGGAAAATGAATGTCTTCTCTGGGTCTGGGAGTGTTTGATTTCTTGACTTAGAATATGATTACATGGGTGAGGGCTTTGCAATATTTTTCAAACTGCACGTACGTATTTTTATATATCATGTAATGCATGCTATGTTATGGGTTGAATTGTATCCTCTCCCCGCCCCTGAAAAAGAAAATATGTTGAAGTTCTAATCCCCAATACCTCAGTATATGACCTTGTTTGGAAACAGGGTTGTTGCAGATGTAATTAGTTAAGATTACTGGGAACAGGATGGGCCCCTATTGCAATATGACTCATGTCTTATATAAAGACATATAATAAATAAGACAACCATGTGAAGACATAGAGACACAGAGAGAAAGAATGCCATGTGAAGATGGAGGCAGATCTTGGAGTGACACATCCACAAGCTAAGGAACACCAAGGATTGCCTGTCATCATCAGAAGATAAGTGAGAGGCATGACACAGTCTCCCTTAAAGTCCTCAGAAGGAGCCAACCCAGCTGACACTTCCAGTCTGCATGACTGCAACTAAATATTTGTTGTTTTAAGCCACCTAGTTTGTGGTATTTTGTTACAACTGCTCTAGGAAACTAATACATTGTACTTCTGCATTAAAAATATTTTTTAAAAATTTGCCAAGTATTTATGTTATAGTCTTTAATTTCTTGAATACATCACAAAATCTAAAATAAAAAAGTAGTCAAATCATACTACTTTGTATATTCCCTGGAAATAGAAAGGCACTGATAGACACATTTAAAGTACTATAAAAATAGGGCTCTCCTATTCAGAAAGGGAAACTTTGCGGCATATCGATTGTACCAAGAGGTCAAGGGTCAATTGTCAATGTCCAAGTACATTAAAAAATAAAGAATGTGATTTGTTCCAAGTTGCCCTGTAAAGTTTTCATCCTGACCCTTTGATTCCCCTCTTTACTGGAAATTCTCCAGTGTTTGAAGTGACCCTGCATAGGGCTTCTGGGAAGACATTCTTATTCATTGCATTTCACTCCAGAGAAAAGAAAGGCTGACCTGAAAGGAGACCTGACCCAGAACTTCTCCAGGGCAGAATACTGATGAACACAGATGGCTCTATGAATGATGATCTTTGGTTATAATTCTGCGTTCTGCAAGTTAGGGAGGGTACTGACAGATTCAGTTTACGGAGCAGTATGCTCTCGAAAACTTTACTGGGGGACGATTTTGTATAGGATACTGAGCATGTCTGTAACAATATTGCCTTTCTCAAATATGTTCCGTATGACCAGAGGATGCCATAAAAAAGGGGCATAGAGGAGCAATACATGGTGAACGATTTTTTAAATTAACAAAATGCAGCATGATTTCTATGTTAATTACTTTCAAGTTTTCAAATACCAAATGAAAGCAAAGTACAGAAAAGTTTTCTTCTAGAAAACTAATGAGGTAGAATAACATAGTGGTAAGAGATTTTGAAGGCAGGCTGTCTGTTTTCCAACCTTCCATCTATTGTTTCTTAGCTTGGTGTAGTTATTAGCCTCTCTAAGTATAAATTTCTTCATCTGTAAAATTAGGGTAAAAATTGTACTTCCTGCAAAGGATGGCAAGATTCAATGAGGCAATATATGAAAAGCATTTAGCTCAGAATTTTGCACATGGTAAGTACTTAATAGATATTTGTTGCTGGCATAATAATAATAATCTTTCCAGATTTATACTTGAAGTAGCTATATACTACATTTCTAGTAGAATTACGAAAGGGTAAGGGGGGGAGGAGGGTAGCAAATGAAGGTAAAAGAAAAAAATTCTAGTAGAATTAATAATAGAGTAGATTCCCCAGGGGTCACTTGGTTCATCCCATTAAATTACGCAGAGAAGGAAAATTTCAGCTTCTCTAGTTGACCATTCTAGTACTTAACATTCTCTACCAGAAAAATAAAATTCACTTCAGTTTCCTGGTCCATTAGATAAATTGGTCGGATTAAATAATTTTTGAGGAGCTTTCCAAGCACTAAAATTTTCTATTTCTTTTCTTTTTTTTTCAGTTGGTTCCATTTTATTTCCTACAATTTCAGAAAGCATTCAGCACATAGCCAGAAAATTATTTCGGGAAAGTCTTGTATATTTTAATTTTTTTTATTAAAATGTATTAGGGTGACAATGCATAGTAAAATTACATAGGTTTCAAGTGTACAATTCTATAATACATCATCTATATATCACATTGTGTGTTCACTACTCAGAGTCAATTCTCCCTCTATCACCATGTATTTGATCCCTTTTACCCTCTTCTACCACCCCCACTCCCCCTTACCCTCTGGTAACCACTAAACTATTGTCTGTATCTATGAGTTCTTGTTTCTTTATTTGTTTGTCTTCTTCCTGTGTTTCTTTCAGTTTTATATTCCACATATCAGTGAAGTCATATGGTTCTCGACTTTCTGTTTGATTTATTTCGCTTAGCATAATAATCTCAAGACATGGAAACAACCAAAGTGTCTTTTGATAGATGATTGGATGAAGAAGATGTGGTATATATACACAGTGGAGTACTACTCTGCCATAAGAAAAGATGAAATAGTGCCATTTGCTACAACATAAAATTTTCTATTTCTAATACCCATTGTCAACTGTAAATCAAGTATGTTACAATCTCTAAATCATTGTCTTTCAACGGGTATTTCTAGTAAACTAACTTCCACCCCTTTCAATGAAAAATATGACCTTTAGGCTAGTTTGATGGTCAAAGTGTTTGTGGTTTTTGTTTTTTCCCCAGTTGTATTCCAGGGTTGCCTTACGACTTGGATGGCTCTAATATCGTCAGTTTTCAGTCAGAGGGCTGGGCAACTTTCATACCACTAAAGTTTTCTTGGACCAAACTTTCAGGTTTTCCTGCTTTGAAAGAGAAGAAAAACATGATTTTGTGAAATATTCAAAGAAATTGATGATTTTTGAAGTCACTTGTATGAGCTTCCAAGGTTGTGATATAACCTTTCTTTTCAATGATATTTACTATTTTATTGATAAAAGTTATTAGTTATAGGAACCACTTTGTATTTCCCAGTTCACATGGGAGTAAGAATTAAAACTCAAGAAACAATTCTCCAGCCTTCCAGTACCCACCAAGCCCCGACCCCCTGTCCGGGTTGTATTTCCTAATTGTCCAGGAGATGGCACTGTTGTTTCAAAGGACTGGCTTTAGTGAGGCCCAGAAATGAAACTTGGAAAAAAAGGGGTAATGTATGGTAGTCAGAGGTTAAAAGAGAAGCAGCAAGAAAAGTCCCGTTTAATTAAACTTAGGTATAACGGCAACACAAGTTTAAACAATTAACTTCCTCAATCTCCCTTTCTAGGGGCGAATGTGAATATGAAGACCAACAACCAGGATGAGGAGACGCCCTTGCACACAGCTGCGCACTTCGGCCTGTCGGAGCTGGTGGCCTTCTACGTGGAGCACGGCGCCGTGGTGGACAGTGTGAACGCCCATATGGAGACCCCCCTGGCGATTGCAACCTACTGGGCCCTCCGCTTTAAAGAGCAAGAATACAGCCGGGAGCACCACCTCATCTGCCGCATGCTGCTCGACTACCACGCCGAGGTCAACGCCAGGGATGACGACTTTAAATCTCCGCTCCACAAGGCAGCCTGGAACTGCGACCACGTGCTCATGCACATGATGCTGGAAGCCGGCGCTGAAGCCAATCTCATGGATATCAACGGCTGTGCTGCCATCCAGTACGTGCTGAAGGTCACTTCCGTGCGACCTGCGGCGCAGCCTGAGATCTGCTACCAGCTGCTGTTGAACCATGGGGCTGCTCGAATATACCCTCCACAATTCCATAAGGTGAGGCTGTGTCCCGGGGCGCCACGTGGAGAACTGGGTAGTCAGCAGGGGTGATGGGGACTTAAAGGGCGGCTTGGTCTGAAATCTCCAAGTAACTTAAGCTTCTTTGAGGAATGATCCTTTGGGCTAAGAGCCTCTGATCATCTACGTGACCTTCCATTTACACGTATAACCCTCGCTATCTCCTTCTAGTCCACGTTTGTTTGGAATCTGGGCTGAGAGAGGGAATGAGAACAAGAGTGGCAGGTAATTGTCCATGTCTTGTGTGAACACCAATGAACTGGTAGTGGCTTCCTGAGGGACTCAGAAAGATCAGAAGGCCACTTTTAGTCTGTAGGAGAGGTGACTGGTGTCAGACAGGCACACACTCGCCATCTCTTGAGCAGAATGTCTGATAATAAAGATGACTGAGCTTGCTTTGGAATTAGATGACATGAAAGGGCCACCCAATTTTCCAGTTTAGTGACAGCTAACATTTATTAAGTACTAAAAATTATATTTATTATATATAATGATTCTACTAATTAAGCACGCTGGTATAAGCATTTTACACTTCTTAATTTAATTCTCTTAATCCTTGTAACAATCCTATGAGGTAAATGATATTATTATACCTATTTTACAGAAGAGGAAACTGAGGCAGAGTAGTTAAGTAACTTGCCTGATCTCACACAGTGGCAGCGCCAGTATTCAACCTTAGATCATTTGGTACTAGTTTCTATTCATATAATATCACACTGCACAGCCTTTATTTCTAACATTTATTGATAATTTTTAAGGGGCTAGCAGAGACCACATGCTAACAATACTCATATGACTAAGACACAGTCCCTACCCTCACGTATGTTTGAATCTAGTAAGAGAGATAAACACATAAACGGATAATTTTAATATGCCGTGGTAACTGATAGTTAGAAGGATAAAGGGTGCTGTAAGCACATGGAAGAGAGAAAGTTTTGCATTAGGTTGATGATGGTAATTAATTTGAAAATCGAAATGCATGTCACCTTAAAATATATCAAATGACACCATACCTAGGGTCCCACTCACTCCAAAAAGAATTAATTAACATGAAGCAGAAGAGTCTCAGGTATTAACTAGCCAACTATTATAGGGCCACAGAAAGCAAATTGACAGAAGTTTCACTAAATTTACAGCTAAATTCTACCTCCTACTTTGGTAAAAGATCAGGAACTAGTCTAAAGTCCTGCAGTGTGAGGCTTAGTTGGAAGAAAAGTGTCACTAAAGAATTTAAGGGGAGTGAACTCAATCAGGGCAAATTCCAGATGGACAACCCAGAGAACGTTTAGATAGAAATATGGCGAGGTCAGTGAATCCTGTGAACCCAGTAAGGGATCTTCTCTTGGTTGTCAGTGTTTTAGTGGAAGATTAAGTTGTTTTCCCCTTTAGAATTATATGTAGTAGTCATAATGTCCTGGAAATATATAAAATTTTAATAGAGAATCCTACATGATTATGATGAGGACTAGAATAATAAATTATAATGTTACAATAATGTCCTTTGTTGAGCTCTAAACAGGCTTTATACAGAGTCTTTCCTTTTATTTTTATAATGAAATATAAAGACAGGCATTCATTGACATTATGTTCATTTAAAGGATAACAGCATTAAGCTATATATTCCTAAAGTCACAGAGAGTAAGTGGGCAAGTTCATTCATTTGTTTATTTAACAAATATTTACTAAGTACCTACTATGTGCCAGGCACTGTTCTAGATGTGAGAGATAGAGCAATGAACACCAACAATAACAAAAACAGCCTTCATGGGAAACACTCTGTAGGGGAGACAGGACAAAAATGAAATAACAAACAAATAATATACTCTGATCTGTTAGGTGCTCTGGAGAAAAGTAAAGTGAGGTAAAGAAAATGAGAGAATACCTTTTTTTTTTGTTTTTTGGTGTTTGTGTACTATTTTACAAAGGTTGATTAAAAAAAATAAGAATGTGAAGGAACAAGTCATGTGAATACTTGAATGGGAGGGAGAGTATTCTCGTCTTAAGAAAAAGCGAGTGCAACTCCCTCCTGAGTTAGGAGGGAGCTAAGCATGTCTGAAGAAGAGCAGGAAGTCAGAGTGGCTGGAGTGGAGGAAGGAGGAAGAGAATTCAGAGAGGTGTATGTCAAGATGGTTTGCGGACCATATCTAACCTTGTAGGCCATGGTTATGTCCTTGGTGTTTTTCACTCTGAATGAGAAAAGACATCACTGAAGGATTTTGAGTTTGGAAATATAAGTCTGAGTTGTATTCTAAAAGGATCCTTTTGATAGCCTTTTGGAGACCAATGCTAGGGGTGGCAAAGGTATTGCAATAACCTAGACACAAAATGAGGGTGGCTTAGAACCACAGTGGAAATGGTGAGGTGGTAAGAAGTGGTCAGATCTGGGCCATGTTCTGAAGAGGAAGTCCATGAGTTTCGCTGACTGACTGTGGGCTGTAAGAAGAGAAGAGTCAAGGATAACTGCAAAGATTTTACCCAAGGAACAGAAAGAATCAAGAGGCTGTTTCTTGAGATAAGAACAAGGCAGGTGGAACTGATTTTGAAGAGAAGATCGGGGATTTTGCTATGCTTAAGATGCCTCCACCTGAATGGGTGGAGATGTCAAGTAGGCATTTTGATACATGAATCTGGTGTTCAGGGAAAGGTCCTGGCTAGAGATACACATTTGGGAGTCTTCATCGTGGTATATAAAGCCAGATGCATTAAACCAATGATGACTATACTATTGTTATTATTACGTATCTGCTAAATCGGTGCTCCTGGGTTTGATTTACCCGCAGGGACCTTTCCGACCAGGAGAGATAATTTGTGAGACTGTCTAGAGACTAATTGTTGAGTTTTATTCTGAAACTCACTGTTGGTTGACTGTGGATGGAACAGATCTCTACAAAATAAAAGACTCTCTCCTCATTCCTCTTTCGGAGTCAGATTAGAGAGAATGAGGCTTCAAACAGAGTTTCTGTTCTCCAGTAAGAAGTCTTGCAAATATGAGGAAAGTGCCCAGGTCCTTCACACAAAAGCAGTTGTCTGAGAGGTAACAGCGAGGAGGGTTAGGAGCTGCGGCTTAGTAACCAGGGGTGTGAGTTCTGGCTCAGCCATTGACTTCCTGTTTGATTTTTGAACAAGTTCCTCCATCTCTCAGATCCCAATTTCCTCATCTGAGAAATGAAGGTAAACATATCAGCTTTTCCGGATTGTCTAAGGAGTATGTGAGTAAAGCACGTCAATCACTGAGACCAATTGTGCTGCTCAACAAAAGTGCTTCCTTTCTTCCTCCTACGCAAATGTACCCTTTGTCCATTATAAGAGTGTTTCCTACTAGTTTTATTTTGGTGGCTCTCCTAGCCTGTAACATAGGCATACAATTATGTGTTCCAAGGAACACTTTTATCTACTGTTAGAATGTCCTTGTTCAGTTCTGTTTTGCCTTTCTGAGTTCCTCCAATTTGGCCGTATGCTAAAGAGATTTAGGCTAGAGTTGACCACTGGTGGATGGCTGGTATTATAAACATTTTGTTGCTACCCAACAAACAGCATAAGAGAACTGGCCCTCTTCCAAAGGAAAACTAAAGAAAAACTATTCAATTTACTATGCAGATGCTTCGCAGTGATTTATAACAATTACTCTACAGCCGGACTTTCCGAAGAGAAAGTCATTTTTACGACTGACTCATTTATCCAGAAGATAAAGTGATTTGTTCTCTTGTGGATGGGGAATTTGGTTTCCTTATTTATGAGAAACAAGGTCAGAGCTGAAGATGTTGTCTTCCAAATACAAAGCACATTTGTAGAAGGTGTATTTCACTGAAGGCCAATGTATAAATTGCATAAGGGGAAAAAAAGGATTATGGGGTCTGCGATTGCTTTCCATGGTACAAAAGGACATTTGATTTTTTTTTCCTCTCAGCATAATTCAGAAGGAAGTGACACCCGAGGGAGCCAAGATTGGGTTTTGTTGTAGGGCAAGAGAGACAGTTTTCTAGGCAAGAGAAGGGTGTGTGAGGGTTTGGGGGAGGTGAGGATGATTTTTGCCATTGAACAAGGCTGTATATGAAGCCCAGGGTACAAGAAGTCTCTTTGATTATTAAGTACCTATTATTAAGTATCTATATAAAAGGGCAAAGGTAGCTTTAGAATTTCTCTGCTGAAGTGGCTTACAGGTGCCACTTGTATCGGAAGGGTGGCAAGGAGATTTATCTTGAATCTGTTTTTTAATCTATGCTTTTAGGGGTCAGATGATGAGGGAAAGTATCTAATGGTCTCTTATGCTGCCACCCCTATAGAAACAGCTTTTTTGTCCAATTCCTCTTCCATGAAGGGAGTATAGAGACCCCAAAGACATGCAGAAAGTGAAGTTCACTGGGCATCTTTTCTTTCTCAGGCCAGCAAAAAGAAAGGAGTCTCTCCCTTCTGGGTCCATACAAATCCTTTCTCATGTGATGGTCAAGGTTCCTGGTACTCAGCACTAGTGATGATTTAGAGTTCGCTATCTCTTAAGGGTCTTTGTTGTTGTTACTGCCTTGTGAAATAATTCCCAAGGTTTAAAGAGATGTTTCCAGCTGCCTTAGGTCTAGAAGAAGCCTGACATGGCAGTGAAAATAGCTGGGTGGGTGTCAGGGTAAGAAGCCTTTCATGCTGTGAGACCTGTCTGTTGTCAGCAGAAAACTTAGTGATCAGTGTCAGCAAAACCTAATGACAGCGGTGGGTGCTTTGGACTTGGTGCATCTAAAGACTGCGGGTTAAGAACGACTTGATTTTTGTTTGTTTGTTTGCTTTTACCCTAATGAAAGGTAAGAAGTTATCTTCCTGTGCTATATGGGAGTGTGCCAGGTGCAAATCAAAGCACCAGATGTGTGAAGTTAGGCTCCTAAACTGGGAATGAATTACGTTCCTGTATCCATAACTTACTTTGAACTGTTTCCGAATACGGACTGGGGATAGAGTTGCCAGATAAAATTCAGGATGCTCAGTTACACCTGAATTTCAGGTAAATTATAAGTAATTTTTAGTATAAGTATGTTCCACACAATATTTGGGACATACTTATACTAAAAATTGTTTGTTGTCTATCTGAAATTCATATTTCACTTGTCAACCTCTTTTATTATTATGTGCTAAATCTGGAAACCCTAGTTGGGAAGTAGGTAATATGTTGTAAGAGGAGAGTAACTTTTAGCCACATCTCTTCTGCACTCCAGTGTTGGAAAGAAGGGGGAGGTAAGGAATACCTACAGACAAATGACCTATGTTGTCAGTTTCCTAGTAGACACTTAAACCATGTGCAGAACCTCATTACAAACTTTCTGACGTCTTTATGCTGTTTTGTTTTTATAATTCCAGTATAAGTATATTCTTGATTCAGGCCTTGGACTAATTTCAGCTACATCTCCACACTGGTAACTCTTAAATTTAAATCTTTATTTTGGCCTGTTCAACGAAGTACCAACATACTTCTTACCATGGCTCATCCTTCCAGAAAGGATGTATGTGGAGGTCTTTAGAGAAGGATGTGTGTGGAGGTCTGGATAGAAGCTGTTTTCATATTATTAACAACATCTTTGCATTCTAAAGGGAGTTCTTTCGAGTTTTCAATAAGACCCAACCTAAAATAATTATGGTAAAGAGTGTTTTTTGTTTTAAAATACGTGTGCAATGGGATTTGTGTCCTTAAACCTTTTATTTCACCAGTGATTATCTAAGCTTTAAAAGAAGACCATGAGAATATATTTGAAAGAGCACTAAATTCAGATGAAGAAAACCCAAGATCATGCTTCCTCTTACTGTGTGCCTCTCTGGGTTTCAATTTCCTCATCTCCAACTATGATACTATGATGGTAGTTTATAACTGGTGTTCAAAGCAATTAGTCAGCCTGAGGTTTTGTCTGTCTCTTTTGCATAGAGCTACATATCTGCTATCCTCATCCCAGCTAAAGAGAAAAGAACAGCCCCATTTACCTCAATTTTCCAAGACCAAAACTCTGGAAAATTACCTGCCCACCCTGAGAGCCATGTACCCAGGATAGAAATCATTTGAATTACACTTTCTTCAGACTCAGAGATGCTGACTCTTCAGAGGTCCTATAGCCATGGATCCCTGGCTCCAGCCCACCTTCTTACCCACTTATGGGTTGATGACATAGGATTTCTCTTTATTTGTTTAGCTACTGAGAAAGCCATGGTTAGCAGTTCAATTTTGTGCACTGTGCCTAGAATACGTATGTGAATGGATCCTCTTATTAAACAAGTATTTATGCTGTGCTCATTTGGACCCAGTCACTGGGCAGGATAATTCTGATGCCTTCACTGGTTTGCAACTTCAATATATACATTTAGTCTGCAGTGGCTTATGACTGTACTTCTTAAATATGGGGACAACTGAAAGTAGCTGTATGCTGGCATTGACTCACAATAGCTCAGAAGAGCCTATTGTTAACTTTTTTGAGCTTACTGATAAACACAACCATTATGAAATATTAAATCATATAAATCTACAATAAACTATACTAAAAACAAAGGCAATAAATATTCCAAACACATTGCCTCCTAATGATTTTACTCGACATGTCTATGCTCGTGATGTTATTTGCATCTATTATGTCTGTATGGTGGAGACACTGTATGATGATGTTACTGTCCATCTCTTCCCAACCATGCACTCAGCGACTGCAAACTGGTAGCTTCAAATTCTTTGGACTGTAATCCTCTACCTTTTCTATTTATACCCACTTAGAGAACCATTAAACCTCATAGCTTTAGCCAGCACATTCTTTGATAGTGCACAAATCTCCATCTCTATCTTGGCCTTCTGTTGGAGCATATATCATGCACATGTTTAGCTGACATTGGGACATTGCATGTGAACTATTCTCCTGCTCACTAGCTGCCCACCCCTAAATTAGTATGCCCTTTCAGTTTCCTCATTTACATTAATGGCTCCCCTATTTGTCCTTGACCTCAGGCTTTAAAGTTGCATTCTTTACTCCCCATATCTGATTAGTCAGTAAGCCCCACTTATTCTTTCTCGCAACTTCAGTTGCTCTTCATTCTCATGACCAACAGGGAAGCCGGCTTGAGAAGCCATTGGGTTGCACCCATTCAACTTCCTCACTGCTCTCTACCCTGATATCCTGCTTTTCACCTTTGTACTTTTGCTCATGGTGATCAGGGGACACCTGATGATCTTTAAATTTGTCCCTGATTCTTTACTGGCTCGCATTGCTCTCTGAAATATTTATATCTGTTCTCTTCAAGTACCTAGGCTGTAAACACAAAAAGTAGGTCATAAGCTTTTCAGAATTACTGTCATAGTGCTATACACAGTGCTCAAGAAACGCATCCTAATGGAACTAATTGATTGATTCTAATGCTTTTTTGTTCAGAATATGTAACAGCCTCCTATTGCCTGTTAAGTCAATCCCAAGCCCTTCCGACTGGCACGTCAGGTGTACTGTCAATTGGCTCCATCTGACTGGCTCTTGTCTTTATCTCCCTGACATGGGCCCTCTATTCAGCTTGATCTCCAAACAGGTGACTTCAGGGCCCATTGAGCACACACTTAAATGTGTGTCTCAGTTTTGCCATGAGACATTAGGTACTTACTAGGACATTGAAAAATGCGATGCTAGACCACCTAGGAAGGATTGGTAAAGGAGGTGGGGGAAAAACAATTTTGTGACCTTTTGCCCAATGACACTGGTTGAGGTTGAGAAGGACCTGGAAATTAGGAAGAACATTTCCTTGGAGAAAGTTAAACGCAGAGGCATGCCTTCCTTTTAATGGTAGGGTTGAGGGTGGGAGAGAAGGACTTTCTCTTCATTTCACGTCAAGTGAGAGAGGGTTTTAGAGAACGCTGAGGACAGCTTGATATATTCTCGGAAGTTTCAAGAGAAAATGGAACCGGTGTGTAACTCCTGACAAGCAAATTTAAAGAAGAAAGTGTATGGCTGGAGCTGCTTCACTGGTGGCAAAGGAAAGAAAGGTAACTAAATAGGGAGTCAACAGTGCTCTTGCTGATGATGGGACAGAGGTGAGGGGTGCAGGCTCCCCGTGGACCACTTGTGCATCACATGGGAGAGCCCCTTAGGTCGCTTTGAAATGAAAACAGGCCACACCCAAAGGACTTCTGGAGATAGGGCCACGTTGGCAGAAAGAAGCTGGAGGTGTCCTGGTGGACACAGAAGCTACTGGAGAGGTGTGAGGGCTGTAAGGGCAGGGCATGCATTTCATCAGGTTCCCACCGTCTTCATTAGCACGTCTTTTTCACTGCTCCTGAGTGGTGACGGAAATTACTCTGATTTTATTCATCCTCCCAGTCCCCATGGGGGCCAGCAGTGTGTTTGAATACTCAAAAGAGGTGAGACTTCTCAAAAGCATTTCAGGGCTCCAAGGAGCATAATAGGTCCATAAATCCTTGATGTCTCTGTGAGTGGAATGAATGAATCGTACATGTGCATTGAACAAATGAAACCCTGTGCTTCCTCTGCAGGTAATACAGGCTTGCCATTCTTGTCCCAAAGCAATTGAAGTTGTAGTTAATGCCTATGAACACATCAGGTGGAACGTAAAGTGGAAAAGGGCTATTCCGGATGATGACTTAGAGGTAAGAATCAGGTCTCTTCCTCTGGTTTTCACCAGATCGTATTTCCAGACTGCAGTGGAAGTACAGAAAATTTTAATTAAAAAAAATGATTTTGAGAATGCTTTTAAGACCTCCTCAAATGCAATGAGACAAAGTTATAAAATGCATGTGTGAGAGTGTGTAGATGCATCAAGTACATAGCACTTGGGAGTGTGTCTTGGGGGATTTCTCCATTTAAAGGTAAGTTGAACAATTGTATAAAGGTGGCAGCTATATTTTCTTCCCATCAACTTAGATGAATTAAGCAACAGTAATATTTGAGATTGCTCATATTGCAATTTTACCAGAAGATTAAGGTGTTTTGTGTAGATAGATTATTTCATTCACTTTAAAATATCTTGAAGCCATTAGTAAGCAGGAAACTGGCTATAGTTGACCCTTGAACAACATGGGTTTGAACTGCATGCGTCTACTTATACGCAAATATTTTTCATCTTGCAAACAGATGACATAAACTTTTGGATCAATAAATATAGTACCGTACTGTACTTTATTTATTGCATTTTGTCTTCCTTATGATTTTCTTAATAACATTTTCTTTTCTCTATTCTGACTTTATAATGAGTACAGTATATACTATATATAACATACAAAATATGTGTTAATCAGCTGTTTATGTTATCAGTAAGACTTTTGGTCAACAGTAGCCTGTAAGTATTCATAGTTAAGTTTTGGGGGAGTCAGAAGGTATACATGGATTTTTGACTCCACAGGCGGTGGACACTTCTGACCCCCATGTTGTTCAAGAGTCAATTGCATTAAAAACCCTGTGATGGGTCAGACAGAAAGCCATTGGCAAAGCTGAGTCCTCACTCTCTGCACATGGACTTGGCTGCCTTTGTAAACCAGTTCTTCCACCAAGCCTCCTGTTCTTGGTTTGAGCAGTCACAGGCTGTCTCCAATACGTGGGGAGGTGTCAGGTACAGAGTGCAAAGCTCATTGGGTTTGGAGGCCAATGTCTTAGATGCAATCTTATTCTGCTACTTATTAGCTACCTTACCTTTTAAAGGTTACTTAAGCTGCCTTAGTTTCATTAACTGAATAATGCAATTATCGTTATCAGTTAATGATAATTAACGGATCTAAATGTACTTGTATGTGTCACACCAGGCACATAAAGGGCTTAACATAATATTTAGATTAATTCAAAATTGCTGTTTTGGTTTACACGGGTCCAGGCAGTTCACATGAGTGTATCATCTCAGTTCCTGGATTCTGATTATAGGTATAAAGTATTATATCCCCTCCTGTCTCTTCTCTCCTGTCACACCACCCTCTCAGTTCCCCATCTCAACTTCAAGTTCAATTTTGTCTTACTATCAGAGATCCTAGAAAGCCGTCATTAAGTATAAAGTCGGGCCTAAATTCATCATTGTTGATTTCTATGGATGGAAACTGTGGGGCTGTTCTGACTCTAACCCGTCTTCCCTTCCTTTGCAGAGATACTGGGATTTTTACCACTCTCTCTTCACTGTATGCAGTAACTCTCCAAGGACTCTCATGCATTTATCAAGATGCGCCATTCGAAGAACGTTACACAACAGATGTCACAGAGTAATTCCTTTGCTTTCCCTTCCATTGTCATTGAAAAAGTACTTGCTTTTAGAGCCAGAGGGAATCATTTATTAAGCCTGGTGAGACAGAAGTTCCCAATCCCAGATATTTCAGTGGACTCATTGGGTAGACACAGTTTGCATAAACAAAATGGTACTTGGCTTGATTATAACACTTCAGGGATTTCAAAACACTTTACAAACACTGTGCCATTAATCCTAGGGTTTCGTGGTGAGGGGAAATAAACAAGAAGTAAAGTTAAGGTATTCTCAAAGACAAGAATGTATCCAGAAGGTACTGATATAGCAATAGCAACAAATATGTATAGTGCTCTTACTAGGTGCCCGATATATTTTTGTAAAAATTTTCATATATTATCTCATTTGAAATGGGACCCAGAGTTTTTTTTACAACCAACCTCCCTTATCAGTGATAAGTTTACATTACCTTTCAGTTGGCAAAATAGCAGGCTTTGTGATCAGCCTCCTAATCCTGGTGTCTTCACCCCATTCCCACTTAGTAAAAATGACTTTTGCTAGTTTTGCAAACTCCTAGTCCCACGCTGAGCTCCTCGACTTACTCTTTTTCGTGAAGAAAGCTCATGAGCATAGTCAAAACAAGGAGATCGTTCAGTCAGTTTAGAAATGAAAAGCAAAGACCTGTTGACTTAATAGTCAAAAATGGACATTTCAACACAGTCTCATTGAGCCAGAGACTGGAGATGCAATGGTGAGTCCACAGCAAGGACCCCTGCCTTCCCGGGTCTCACCATTTAGCAGAGGATCTGGACATACAAGCAGGGAACTGCCTTGTCAAATGTCAGGGGCAAGAGTACAGGTGCAGACTCAGTCTTAGTGCTTGCCTTTCAAAGTCAGGTTTCTGACATGAAGTGTGGTTTTCCTTTAAGCGTGAAGATAAAGAGTGAAGGCATTGTGTGAAGTAGAGGGGTCTCCTGCTTCTGTGGGTGGAAATGTAGTAGCTTTAAGTTTCTCTGTGTATCTAGGTATTGTTTTCATTTAGTATGATTTCCTGTTTAGTGTGAAGGGAAAGACTTAAGTTAATTCCATTGGTCTTTTTATGCAACAGACTGACTTACATTTCAGAACATTTTAGCAAGAAAGTAAGGAGCGTGTTGCTAGCAATAGCTGGCTCCAGAAAGCAAATAAAAAAGCCTTTTTGAAAATGGTAAAAGTTTGGAAAAGTTGGAAAGATACATGTGTTAGTCAGGCTTGTTCGTGGTTTCCAGAAAGAGAGAGGAATAGAATGATTAACCTCTGGACCTCCTGATTTATGAGGCCAACTTGCTTCACTTGTTTGTTCTTGCTGATCACATAGTATTGCTTTTTAGATGTCAGAGCAGAAGTAATTAAGCACAAACAGATCTATTTGCCAGCTGGGAAGCAGGTTTCTTTTATGTGTGTGGTTCTTTATCTTATTTGACTTTAGATGCTTGAATTTTGAGTAGAGAAGATGTCAAATATTCCACTTTGAAAGTGTTTCTACACTGGGATGCTCATGTTCCTGGTGCCACGTAGGAAAACTCATAGGTGGATACAATAATCTTTCCAAAGGATCAATTTTACTCAAGCATTTTGTATTAAAATGAGATCTGTATTATAGAATAGAGTGCTGAATTTGTATGAACTGTGTATATAAAATACAGTCCTTCAAAAAATAGTCCGCTTGCATCAAGTTGTTAGAACGTCCTGGAATGCTGAGTGGAAGTGCATACTGCCCTCCACCTTTGGGAATATTCTGGCAGAAAATTTTGTGATGCACTAATTTAGGCAGTAATATTGATGCTGAGAACAAAGAGACAAGCTGTTCCTTGCATCGGGAAGTATTGTTTCTCAGTCTGCTTGCTTCTGCTTTACCATTTTGTGTTAATCTAGGGTATAATACATGACTCCGTGTTTTGAATGGCTTATTCATGGACTTAAAGTTATTTTTCCTCATCTTTGAACTTTATTTAGAGGACTCAAATAAAGCTCTTCTGTTTCCTTTCACCTTCATGCGTTGTTTATGTATTGAGAAGACTTTTTCCTAACTGACTTTTCAGCAGTTAGATCGAAGAACACTAGATGTTTCATGGCTTTCTTCAACATTTAGAAAGAAAAAAGAATGAGGAGATGTGCCTGGAAATAAATAGTATTTCCAAAAGAAAGTAAAGGGTCAACACAAAATGCAGGCCACTGCGATAGGAACAAAGGTGTTTTAATAACAGTAAAGAGATTGTACTGAGTCATTCTCTTCTGCCTATCACCATCTCATTCCTCCTGGGTTTTTCATTTCCCGTCACTCTCACCATTCACACAATCCTGGGCAGTAGCAACAGAGGGTTACTTTTTGTAAATAGTCATTTAATGGCCTGGAAAAAAAAAAAATCTCCTCTTTTCCGGAAGTTACATGTGAGGAAGTATCTTTGATATGAAACCACCTATCTGGTTTTCTCCCCTTCTCAGGTTCTAGACACACTTGTGTCCCATTTTTTAATCACCTAGTGTTACACTGCCACTTTGTCCTGCCTTCCTAAACCCAGTGGCTTCTAATAAAAACTACAGCAGTCAAAAGCTGACTGTAGGGATAAGGAAAGTAACAAACCATTTGCAGTGGGCTATCAATGTGGGGAAAAAGAACAGGTGAGCCTTATATTTTTGTTACTCATCTGATTGAGGAGACTTCATGAAGTTTTAAACTGGCACATGTTCAAAAATTTTTAAAAAAAGAATCCAATTATTTATTCATATTCTTTGAAACACAGACACTGTAGTAGCTGTAAGGAATTCATTGTCACTGTTTTTCAGGAGTCTAAACAGATGCCTTACAGTTAGATGTTAAGAGTTTTGGCTCTGGTGCTATCTATCCAGATTCATATATCCTGACTCCCAACCTTATTTGACCTATTACCCAGGGAAAATGATACCCTTCCTCCAAGCCTTAGTTTCTTTATTTGTAAAATGGGGATAATAATGATACCTACCTCAGGACTTTTATATGATTGTTTTAAGGTGTGTGACAGAAAAAGTTGTCCTCCACCCTCTTAGGGTCCCTGACTGGGTCTGAAAATTAAACTGACAAAGACAGATTAACATGAAAAAAACTTTGAAATTTATTTAATATAAATTTTATGTGACATGGGCACCTTCATAAGGAAACAAAGACCCCAAAGAAACAGACTTGAATATTTTAATGCTAGGTTTGATGATGAGTGAGCGGTCATGTAGAAATATGATAGGTTAATAAGTACGAGGCCGTTATAGTAAACTGGGGGAAACTGAGACTGTTTGTTAGAATTCTTCCTGGTTTCCCTTTGCCTTAGATGATAAGGACGCTCCTTTTCTCCAGGTATAGGGAGGGCACCTCCCACAGGAGGGTTCTATGACTCATATCAGAGGAGATGGTGTCAGAGTGACCTTCCTGCTTCTGCTGCTTTCTCACACTCCTTCAGCTTAAAATAGTATGTGAAGGTGCCATCCTATGGCATTGTGTGTCCTGAACCCCAGCAGAGAGTAAAACTGTTAATACGTTAAAGCACATAGAGCAGAGCATGACATTCAGTAACATCTTATTATTAACACTGTCCTTGTTATTGTCATAAACATTATTTAGGGAGAGGTTTTCACCAGTGGGGTTATATATTTGTCGCATGAAGCCATAGCTGAAGGTAATACATGGTTGATTTCTGTTCACTTTGCGAAGTACTTGTTGAATTCCGATCATGTGCCAGGCATTTCACTGGCAGCTGGAAATCAATAGGGGAACAAGACAAACCAGTTCCCTGATCTTCTTGGGCTTTTTGAACTGGGAGATACAGGTGGAAATAACACAGATCTTGAGGAAAAGGCAAACAGGCAAATTGATTAATTTTTGCAACTTTGCCCTTTTGTAAGTGGGTTTATCAAGGATATAATGACTCCTTTTACTGTTTCTTCAAGGCTGTGGGAATTACTAGAAAATTTATCATGTTCCAGAGAGGGTTGATCAGCTGTTTCCATCCTCAGTGAGGGAAACAGTAGGAAGAGATTAACTTTGTAACAGGGGGAGTATAGATTTAGCATGCGATTCCTAGCAGTGAGGGTTGTTGCACATTAGAATGAATGAACAGGGAGGGTTGGTGCATTTCATTCAATTATTCTTTCACTTTGAACAATTTATTCAGTACTAATACATGTGTGGAAGGAAGAGGGAAGTGTTGATATCAAGTTACTGCAAGATTCATTTTCAGTAGATGAAAAGTTTTGTTTACTTCTTACTTCTTAGTAAAAAGTATAGTGTTTGTTTTTTAAATGAGATACTATCAACTAAGCTATTTTTCTGTCAGCCTGTTATAAATGCTTGATTAGAAATGAATTTCAAAACCTATATTTCAATGATAATTCCCCTTCATATTTTTGGTCACACACGTCACCAGTGAGAAGCAATGTATGAAATATGCAAAAACTTCTTCTAAGAAGCAATTAAATCCCTCTCTTCTTTTCCTTCCTTCCTTCCTTCCTTCCTTCCTTCCTTCCTTCCTTCCTTCCTTCCTTCCTTCCTTCTTTCTTTTTCTTAGCAACACTAAGTGGGTCAGGTGTGCTTAAATTTCTTTTTAGTCATTGATTTTCTCAGCTACAGGTATGCCTCAGTGGTAATGGATAATGACTATGCAAATATATGCTAATCCAGCCAAGGAAATAAAATAATGATGCTACCCTTGTACTTCCTAAATTAAAGACACCAGTGGACTAGTTCTTAGTGCTTATGAAGCACAGAAGAATTGACAAAACAGAATTGTCATCATTGGACTTTCAAGGCAATCTTAGAAGTAAGTAGAAGATCAGTACAGGGAAACTTCTCCAAGTCCAGGAGCCTAAACACTGCCCAGAGTCACAAGGGAAAACCGTTACTCTTGACAAGAGGTGGGAACCAATGGAGATTACCATCAATTTGATTTGGGAAGCAAACCATACACATTGAGCTGCCCTTCTAAACCCAAACTCTCCCCAGCTTTGGGTCCTGGCAATATGACGTCCATAGGCTGCATCTACTGAACTCCTGCCCACTGGCTTCCTGGTTCAGTCTTTGGGAAGATCAGCTGGAACTGAAAGACAAGAAGAGATGGAGACTGGAACAGTTCCTGGCTACTTCCCTGCTGGGCCACCTCTTGATAGTGGCCGAATTCCTCTCCCAAGGCCAGAGCTCCTGTTAGGAGCCCTTCTCCTAAGCTAGTATTCTCCCTGGGTTATAGTAACTGCTTCCTCCACCTCTTCCTTCCTACCTAGGCGTAGTCAAGGTTTCCCCCTGTTGCCTTTGTCTCAGGTGCTTCACCATTCCTTGCTGTCTACCTTTCTATAAATACACCTTGATGAATTTCTCTTTAATCACCTCTATCGAGTGTGCAATTCATTTTCTCTAGAGATCTTGACAGATGCACAAACACACATAAGAGATTTTTTCCTTGAGAATTTTTTCTTCTCCTGTATTTTCTTTAACCTATAGAACTCTTTCTTTAACCTATAGAACACACACAAGTCAGTGAGAGCCTGGGTGATGGTAATTGCTGTTGGCGTTGAGGGAAGATAGAGGTCACTGTGGACTTGTGATCAGGCAGGTGGGATTGAGCTGTGGCCTGAGGAAGCATAGAGCTTGCATAATAATTTGAGTTAGAGTAGGGCAGTGGGAGGTAAATGTGGAGCCTCAGTGAAGGGTTATGGCTGGAATATGCAAGTATTCACCATCACCAATTAGAAGGGCTTGATTGAAGTAGAAAAGTAGAAGATGAATATTTGTTGTACAGAGTAGAAGATGAGGTTGGCAGGGCTGCGTGGGATCAAATTATGAAATGAGAAGCACCATGGGGAACCAATGGGGTATTATTATTATTATTATCATAATTACTCTTTTCCTAACCTTATCACTTTTATGGTAATAATAATTATGATACAACTACATAACATTCATGTGGTATTTTATAATGTTCAGAGCATCTTCATAATGCTTAATACAGATAATGGCCTTTACCACCTTCCCCAACTCTTCTTCCTTGCCCCCAAAAATACAATTCTGAAGATTTAGATATGAAAAAGATACCTAAACATGGCATTAAGGAACCCTTTTCTTCTCATGTAAAACACTCATCTGGAATGATTTACTCAAGCAAAAGAAGAATTATAATCTTGCATTTTTTTAATATCAAAAACTAAAGCATGTTTCTAATGGCCAAAGAAAAAGAAGTCTTTCCTCCAGGTATTAGAGGATGATGTAACAAAGACAAAATCTGGAGTTCTAGTACTGCTTATAAGTCTTGCCAGGACAGTGTTTAAGTGACAAACTGTTTACATAAGCACTGACGTAATTGCCGTCCCGCAGGGGCCCAGGGGCTCCCAATCCTGGGGAAGTCAGAGGCACAATGACTGGCCTGTTCTTGGGATGCTCCATTAGGGAAAGCACAGGCAGCACTAACTTGTTTCTAAGTAACTTTTGGCTAGTCTTCCAATAAAGATATGTATAAAGAAACTGCAAAGCCATGGAGTGTGGCACAGGCAGGAAAATATGGATTTTGTAATTCAATAGCTCGCCTTTTAATCCTGAGTGTGCCACTTAGTATCTATGTGAACTTGGGCCAGTTTCTTAACACAAGTGTCAATTTCTTTATGTGGATAATAGTGATTCCTTATCTGGTTTACAGGGTCTTTGCAGCGCTAATGAATGACACATGTAATGCATCTAAAGCAGTGTCTTGTATGTCGTTGAACCTCAATACACTCTCACGAGGTACATGTGTCTGCTACGTGGGGGGATTCTGTAAACACACAGAGTTTCTAAGACATTCATGTGCATGGGACAGAGACGTGACTTGTTTTTTATTGCATTTTAACGACAACGATTTTCCTGTGGCCCAAACTCTCTGAGGCAAACTGTTCCAAGCTGACTTCATTAATGGATCTCTGCTGTTGGCAGTTTGGCCTACAGGAGGCAGTGTAGGAGAACTTTCTGCCTGCCCTGAATTAGAGCTGTGGAACTGGCAGCTCTCAATTCTAAAACTCAGCCTTGAAGATTACACCGGAAAGATCAAGGAAGGCAAAAGGGCTACTTTCACTAATCTCCTGGTTTCAGTTACAAACAAATCTGCTCTGCCCTTCGTTGGAAAGAGATCTGGGAATCAGGAGGAGATCTTAGAACCACAGGTTTCTATCCTGTGGTTACATAATCTGGAAGAAAAATACGCAGTTAGTTTCTTTCTGTGTAGCATTTTGAAATAGACAACTTCATTGGAAATTTTATTTCATTTCCCTTCTTTACATCCTACTTTCCTTTCTCCCCAGCTCCTTTCCCCTCTTTCCCCTTCCTTTCTTTTCTCTTGTCCTCATCTTGGGTGTTTCTTTTTGTCTATTTGCTTGGCCAGTACCTCAGTGTGAATAATGCAGAGGCCGTCTTGGTGTATTCCTGGGGCCTGTCAACAACTGGCAGGACCAGTGTGACATCTCATTTTTCACACCTATGGCAGGCAATACTAACCAATCAAGGTGTTGTCTCCTGTTAAACCCAGACTAAGCCTCAGAATCCTCAACACAGTGTTTAGCTTGGCACTGCCAAGTGCTTGGAGTTGATAGGCAAGATTAAATGCACTCATCATCTGAGTTCTAGGCCCAAGGCTCTCGCAGACTCATGGTCAGGCATGATGTAAGTAAAAAGCTGGAGCAATTAGAAGGCAGGTGATGACACAGGCTTCTTTTCTTTCTTTCTTTTCTTCTTTTCTCTCTCTCTCTCTCTCTTTCTCTCTCTCTCTCTCTCTCCCTCCCTCTCTCTCTTTCCCTCTCCCTCTCTCTCTCTCTCTCTTCTTCCCTCCTCCCCTCCTCCCTCCCTCCCTCTCTCCCTCCCTTCCTTCCTTCCTTTTTCTGGTGGGAGAAAGCAAAGAATTTATTCAACACATATTTGTTGAACTGGACCATGTACCAGGAGCTAGGGTTTCAAAGGTGAATAGTAGCTGACAAAGTCCCAGCCCTCATGGGGTACTGATAAGGCACTGATTCTCACTCTGGGCTACACATTAGGACATCTGGTATACTTTAAGAAATACTAGTACCCACTCCCCTTTTAATACTTTTCTGAGTATTAGTAAGCTAATTAGGTTAAGTGCCTCACTCATCATATCAAGTAGTAAATGTCTTTTTGCCTATCTCTCTCCCCAACTGGCCTGTAACCTCCTTAAAGGAAGGAACTGTAATCTCTTCAGTTTTTTTTTTTATTGAGATAAAATTTACAGACAGCAAAATACACACCCTTTACATACATAATTGGATAAATTTTTACAAATGTATATGCCTGCATAATCAACACTCTAATAAAAAGAACATATTTATTACCCCAGAATGTTTCTTTCTGCTGCTTTCCAGAAAATCCTCCCATAGGCAACACTGTACTACTTCTATCACCAGAGGTTAGATTTACTTGTCTTGAACTTCATAGAAATGAAATTATAGAGTCTATACCCTTGTGTCTGGCTTCCTTTCCTTAACATAATATTTTGCAGATTCATCCATGCTTTTGCATGTATCAGTAGTTTGTACCTCTTTATTGCTTAGTAGTGTTCCATTGTATGAATGTACCACAATATGTTTATTCATTCTCCTGTTGATAGACATTTGTGCTATTTCTAATTTGGGGTAATGATGGATGTGATGGTTAATTTTATGTATCAACTTGGCTAAACTCTGGTACCAAGATATTTAGTCAAACACCAATATAGATGGTACTGTGAAGATATTTTTTAGAAGCGATTAACATTTAAATCAGTAGATTTTGAGTTGACTCCAACTCATAATATTCCAGATTATGGAGGCAGATTACCCTCCATAATATGGGTGGACCTCATCCAGTCAGTTGAAGGACTTACGAGAAAAAAACAGATTCCCAAAGGAAAAAGGAGTCATGCCTCCAGACTGTCTTCAGACTCATGACTGAAAATCTTCCCTGGGTCTCCAGCATGTCTGTCTGCAAGATTTCAGAATTGCTAGCCCCTACAGTCTCATGAGCCATTTCCTAAAAATAAATCTCTCCCTCTCTGTCTCTGTCTCTGTCTGTCTCTCTCTGTCTCTCTCCATATATATAATAGTGTATACACACAGAGATACACACACACACACACACACACACACACACATACACACACACACAGCCCACTGGTTCTGTGTCTTGGGAGAACTCTGAACCCTGACTAATACAATGGGCAAACTTGCTATAAACATTCTTGCTTAAGTCTTCTTGTGGACATGTTTCCATTTCGCTTGGATGAATATCTAGGAACGGAATCTAGAGGTCAGGAGGCGTACATTTAACTTTATAAGGAAGTGCCGAACAGGTTGTCAAAGTGCTGCACATTTTTTCGCTTCCATCAGCAATGTAGGAAAATTCTAGTTGCTGCACATTCTGGTCAACATTTAGTGATGTCAGTCTTTTTAATTTTAGCTGTTTTGATGGGTATGTAGTGATAGGTCATTTTACCTTTTTTTTTTTTTTTTAATTTATTGGGGTGACAATTGTTAGTAAAATCACATAGATTTCAGGTGTACAATTCTGTATTACATCATCTATAAATCCCATTGCGTGTTCACCACCCATAGTCAGTTCTTCCATCACCATATATTTGATCCCCCTTACCCTCTGGTAACCACTAAACTATTGTCTGTGTCTGTGAGGTCTTTTTAGCTTTAATTTGCGTTTCCCTGAGGACTAAGGATGTTAAACAGCTTGTCAGCTGTTAAATAATGTATTTGATATTTGTGTATCTTCTTTGGTAGAATGTCTGTTCAAATATTTGCCAATTTGTTCCATTTTAAATCTCCACTCTTAGCATTTAGTAGCATTTGGCACTCAATACATAACTACTGAATGAATAAATATTATATCATCTATCATTAGTGATTAATCTGATTAGCAAATATTTTTCTAGTTATTTATAATGCTTATAAAGTACTGAGCATAATGCCTGACACATAGCAGCCAACGATTAGTAGCTACTAGTAACATCCTTATTCTGTATGTGAAGAAAGGAGGATCAGAAAAGTTATGTGACTTTTCCAAGGTCACCTAGTTACTGTCAAAATTGCCATCAATTCTGGGCTTCTCCAATTCTGTATTTCATGTTTTGACTTTAATAGTAGTAGGTTGACCAATTAAATATGGGACTCACCATTAAATGTGATACTTCATTTATTCTTTAAATTATTATTTATGGCAAACATAATATGGTAAATATAGTGGTGTTAATTATGTTGCTTGTTTAACCTCATTTAATTCTCACCATAACCATATAAGGAATGTAGTGTTATTTTTATTATTGATAATTAAACTGCAATACAGAGGGTGATACAACTGTCAAAGATCACACAGTTAATTAAGAGGTACAGACAGAATTCAAGCTCAGTCACTCCTGTACCAAAGCCCGTGTGTTTTATTTTGTTTGGTTTTGAAACCACTATACCCTACTGTCTTTTATGACAGGGTTAATATTGGCATGTTGAATCTGAGGGGCTTATGGGCGAGCTGGATGGAGAAGTCCAGGAAAGCTACAACACTTAGGAGAGAGTAATTGGGGTTTAGGGGAGTGTATAAGAGTGTGTCTTCAGTAAACTACAATGCAAGATCATACTAAGAAAGGTGTGCTAGGAGTGGTTAGAGAGAGTGTTGGGTATATTTGAAGATGGAGAAATTGGACTAGTTTGATTTCAGAATGTTCTATAGTAGACCCCATTTTTTTCTTTTCTTTCTTTCTTTTCCTTTTTTTTTTTTTTCTGGATCTACCTTGTCCACAAAAATAGATCTGTAATGATGAAATCCTAGGATCTCTAAGTCTGTTCCTAAGAAACTCCACAATATTTTGACTGCTATTAGAGTCCCAGACAAGTGGACCATGTTGCCTGCCCACAGAGCCCAGGAACTCATAGTTGTTCTGATAACCCCTTTTCTGTTTACTGGAAACCTCAGCAGCCCCTTCAAGGGCCCCTCAATCCACGCTGACTAGTACTTCCTTCTGCTCTGATTTCACTCTCCTGAAAAGGTAGTGTGAAGAGCAAAGAGTGAGTCAGTCCCTTCAAGTTGGCAGGACCCAGAGCTGGTGTTAATCTGCGTTATCTTAGCTCCCACACGGTGAGTAATCAAACCGAGCCAGAAGATCTAACCCTGGAAAACAGGTGCACATTTCCAAAGGAGGCCTTTGTGACCAGAACAAGAGGTCAACTGAAACTCAATCTGTATTGACTCTTTGCAACAGAATATTCTTTTGGACTACGGTCTGCAGAAACATTCAAGTTCTCTAAAAATTGGTTTCTGCACTGATTATAGGGGCATCACAGAAACACCAGCAATAGCCCAGCCCAGACCCTGGGGCCAGCCTAGCTTGTGAGGACTTGCGCAACAGGGCTGAGCCTAAGACTTCCTCCTGACACTCCAGAGAGGCAGGAGGTGACAGGGAGTTACTAAGCCAGGCCCTGCCTACTGGGCAGCACACACAAACATGTTTTTGAAGCTCTTTATAAACTCAGCAGGGAACATGCTGTTCTCTCTGGGAAGTTGCCAGAAACTTATGAGAGAGTCAGATTAATGCCAAGAATAGACACCAAGACCTCTCTCACCCCTTAGAAGGGGAAACTGTGTGGTGCTAGATTACCACAGCCCCTCCTTTCTCCTCTAGCCTTCCAAACCAAACCTACAGACCGTTTCCCTGAACTTTTCAACCCCTTGGTTAGTTTTTAAATGGTTACTAGAGACCATTGTACATTTTTGAACAACTGTAATTACACAGTCTACACACTTCTACTTAATAAATTTCAAAAATGAGCAAAACTAATTGATGATAGATGTCATTAAACTGTACACTTAAGATCAGTGCACTTTATTTATATAAATGTATATAAATACACCCACTGTATTTATATATGTCAATAAAAAGTAAATAAAAAAAATAAAGCCCAATGCAAATGCATTTGTGGGGTCAGAGCCCCAGAGAGCAGTTTCTAGGCTCTCGGCCTCACGTGGAAAGGTGCTGATTTGGGTAGTAGATGGCCGTCAGCTGTGGTTAATTGACCATTAGCTGTAACCAGTTAGCCAATTAGCCACTGATATAACTGCCAGGGCTGCACTGGTTGGGGAGTTGGTTGGTTGGCAGACAGAGAAGTGGATGGCAGGTTGCTGGTCATGTGGATCCAGCCTCCAGTGAGACTACAGTGGTATGACTCCCCTACCTATGGCCCCGTGGGTGTTCCTTTTTGGCCTAGCCATATCCTGTGTTCTTATGTGGGGAGCGGAACCAGACACCCTGCAGGCTGCCCCGCATGACAAATGGTGAAGTGAATAGGATCCAATCATGACAGCATTCCTTCTATGTTTATTTGTTTTGCATCTCAGAGCCTTAGGCCATGGACCTTGGAGGCAGCACTAAAGGAAAGCAACCACCAATCTTTCCCATTTCAAAAAGGCACAGGCAAAGTCTGAGTTGCTACTCTTCCAGTAGCCCTCAGCACTAGTCGGCAAGGTATGGAAAGGTTGATTGATATTCAGCCAGTGCAGGCAAAGCGGAGAGAAAAACTGAATCTTCTCTCAGAGGTACTAGTTTTCTCTCCACTCTCTTCTCTAGACACTCTAAATTCTCGGTGTCTCCAGGTCGACCCAGATCTAAACTGTTTCTTCCTCTATAGTAATACCTGTAAGAATCAAGTGTCAATTTTTAAATAAATATTTTAAGTGAGTTTTCCATATATTCCTTATATTTGTATAAAGTATAGCTTCTTATTTGAAAACTGTTTGCATAGTTCTTTTAGTTTCTAAGATTCAACTGCTTTATTGTTTATGAAATTGACATTCACCAAGATCCATTCACATGGTGTCAACTACCTGAAATGTAGTCATTCACTCCATCCATCCATCCATCCATCCATCGATCCAATACTTTTTGAATTTAAAGTCCCTACAAGTCACTAATCACCCTTTATAGCACTGACAGAAGTTGAGAACCTATGGTAATTAAGAGATGATAAATGTCACATAGATCCTTCTTGCTTACTAAGCAACTGAAAATAGAAAAGCTCAGGGGAAAATGATCTGTGTAAATGTTAAGGATTCTGCCATGGAGAGATTTCACTAACCATATGCAACTGCAAAATATAGAAAGCCAAGCCCAGGCAGGATAAGCTCATTTTGGGCTTGGGACCTGCTAATTGGTTTCACACATATGTGGTTGTAACCCTCATGGGGCTGGATTCTAATATAGGAAGAGAAATGAGATATTTCACTGAAAGATATGTCTGAGTCAGACTGAAGGAGCTGTTATGACACTGATCTGTGGCTATCATCAGCGTTAGTGTGAGGATGACACTTCATTTAAGGAGATATTGTTGGTTGAAAAGAACTGAGTTTGAATGCCATTTCACATTACCAAAGCATAACCTTGGGCTAGTTATTCATATTAATTATGTATTCAGTAAATATTTATTGAGTCCTGTTACGGGACGAACATGAAATGAGGTAATGGAAATTCCTCTGCCCTCATGGAATAACAGTAATTATTCTTTCTGCTTCAGTTTCTTAAGGTATAACAATACCTATCGTCTAGAGGGTGTGGCATTCATATATACTGTATATGTGATAGGATTTTAAGTGAGACTATTCTTTTATTTTAATTAAATTTATTGGGGTGACAATGGTTAGTAAAATTACATAGGTTTCAAGTGTACAATTCTGTCAAACATCATCTATATAACACATTGTGTGTTCACCACCCAGAGTCAGTTCTTATCATCTCAGAATTGGCAACATGGTCCTAAAGTTGGGGATAAATAGATGGTTGGGATTTATTAAGAGGCAAATTCATTCTACTTCCCCAGTTATTACTCTCTACTCACTAATTTAACCTTGAGGGAATGATTGGATTGTAAATCTTCAGGTTCAGGAAGAGTTTGTGTCTTTTCCTTCCACCTTTGGTTGGTGTTCCTTCTAAATTAAGCCAGTGGGAAGTTCCAAAAAAAAAAAAAAAATTATTTGTAGAGATGGGGGTGGGTGGTACCAACAAGAAGTTGAGCCTGGAATTTCATTTTTCAGTTGGCTACCTACTTATGAAATGGACTTGCTCAACTGCCCTTTGTGCTGATTTAAGCAAATCAGCACAAATAAGCAGAGAAAATAAGCAGCAGGGGAATAAGGCATACTCTATTATCTGGTAGAAAAAAAATATACCAGTCTTCTGCAGGTCAAGTGGACACCACAGAAGGCTTGAATTATTGGAATAAAACCCCTCCTTAAACTGACTCACTAAGAGAAGAGACCCCAGCAGCAAGTCTGTAGGGTGGATTATATCGAGATGGGAGCTGAGGGAGATTGGAAAAGGACCACTGAGGCTAATTTCCTATGAGAGATGGCCATGCAGTAAAGTGGCCTCCTAAAGGACCTTTCAGAGAATCATCAGGTGTGTCCCAAGAGGGGAGGTATTTGGGTGTCTGTTATTGGGAAGGTCAGAGATCACAACAGTAACTGGTAAGTAAAAGCATTTCTGCTTCTTTTGTGAATTCTGTCTCTCTGTCCTCAACATAGAAAGGGACCCAGAAGATGCAGGGGGCAGGGAGAAGCCTCAATAGAATCTCCATCTCTTTGCCCACATCCATACCTCAGAAAATATCTACATATATTTCAATATTGAAGAACAAATAAGATGTTCAGTTTGTATTTTTGGTTTAAGAGAAAGCATAATATGTTCATTATGTCTTCAAGTTTCTGTTTTCCTCATGAAAGGCTTCTCAGAATTTTTTCTGGGCCATTTCACTACATTCCTTTTGCTGTTCTAAGCATTTAGCTTCTTTGTCATTTCGTAGACACTGCACCACCACCACCACCAGTGACTGAGGAGATCATGAAGGTCATCTATTCTCACCTCCAATTTAGTTGAAGATTAAATACTGTTTAATTAATGGAAGAATACTTTAATACTTTAAGTTCTTGAAAACAAAGAATCTTGTGCAGGTGTGTAAATAAAGCAACTTCCGCAGGCTTAGTACTCAGAGGAGACCAAGAGTCCCAATGTCCTGAAGACTGGGCTTGACTCAGAGGAGTCAGGTGACCCCAGCAATGCTGTGTTTCATGTATTATTCAACCTGCTTAGTGTCCATTACCTTAACTATAAAATGGGGGTTTCGTTAAGGACCACATTGAATAATTGTGAGGAATAAATGAGATGATTATGTAAAGCAGGTAGCACAGTACTAGGCACCCACTTGATGCTCAAGAAATAGCTGTTTTCCCCTTTCCAAGGATGCAGGGTCAGAAGACAGCCCCAAGAAGAAGAGAGGCACTGGGGAGGGGAGGATCAGAAAAAATACACTGAACATTTATTTGTGCATTCAGCCAACTAGAGCCGGTGTCATTTATGCAGCATTACTAAGAAGAGCCCCAGAAAATCGTGACATTATTGGAGCAGACTGACATACTGGTATTTTTCTATTTATTTCATAATGTATTGCTATCCTGGTATTAAGAAGCCATAATTTATTTAAAAACAGTTCAGAATTCAGAAAAATATTAAAAATTATTGAAACTAAATATTTGGTATGTTTTGCATATAAAATGTATTACATAACATAAACATATTACATAACATTGAATGAAACTTAAGTTTCAGAAACATAAATATTAAACATATATTATCATACTAATTTGAATTAACAGCAGGAGAAAAGCAATAAAAATAAGTATACGCAATAAGCTAAACATTACATAAAATGAAGAAAATCAGTCTTGAAAATTAAAAATGAATTAAATTATTTCATTTTTTTTGCAAGTATGATCTTAAGAGGAATGTGTATCAATGGTGTTACCTTTGATAATGAGCCTAGTGTTTGGGCAAATTTTTCCAGCCACTAGAAAAGTTTTTGCATATTTTATACTATTGGAGAAATAGTGAAGAAATAAATATAAACTAAACCCAAATATCTTTCTCTGAATATTTTATCTACAAATAATCTCATGTCTTAGTCATAATATAAAGGAAATCTTTTAAAAGTTTTCATTTTTATTAAAGACTTCAATATTTTTATTGGTAGTGAGCTGTAGCTTTTGTTACTAAGGCCCAGCAGTCAATTTGCAAGATGCCTGGTTCTCAGCTTCTGCTATGAAACAGCCTTTGTTCAAACACACACAAAAAAAGCAATCCTACAGATAAGAAGTTTCCACCACTAGACACTGATTGTTTCCCTATCAACCTGACCCCGTCAGAAGTGCAGATATCTGAAGGGTAAGACTGAGTCTTTGTTCTTTATAATTCTCTTTTAGGGATGCTTTTCTTCTTTACATATTCAGGGAATGCTAAAAAGAAAAAGGAGAAAAACACACACAACTTCTTTTAACAAGTAGAACTAGAGTGAATCTGATTTGGGGAAATCTGGGTTAGTGTTCCAGCCTTTCTTATTTACTAGCCCAGATAAATTTGAGAGATTATAAAACCTCCCTTTTAATGCTGGGTTTAACTCTCTAGGTACTTCTCAAAGCATAAATATTTCGGATTTTTAAAATACTGAAATAATGGTATCTCACTGTGTGGGAGGGGAAATTATTCTGTCTTTTTCCGTGTAGTTCTTTGGGCTGATCTAATAATCAAATTGACATAAGACAGGTTAACTGAAGAAAATAACCAAATTTATTACATATGTGCGATACATACAAGGGTTTCATGACAATATGGGGTTGGGACTAGTTGGGCAGTTGCGGTTTATATGGCATCTTGAGCTAAGGAGAAAGGAAGTAGTGGCTTGGACTTCAAAGGGAAGGTAGACAATTTACAGGTAGATGAGAAGGAGTAAACCTTTGGTGAACAATTTCTTGGTAAACAAATTATTGCTATGCCATCCAGAAACAACGGGACACAGAGGGGAGTCTAACAGAGTTGGTAGGTCCCTCCCTGTCTGCCACACTTAGTTCATATTTAACCATAGTTGTGTGGAAGAAAAAGGGTTCTAAGGAAGGTAACCTCACAGGGTGATCCCCAGTCATATAACTATTTTAGTAAAAGGCTTATCTTTGCCTTAAGCAAGACTTGTTCACTGTTTCTATGCATCTAGATTAACACACTTTCGAAATGCTTCCTTTCCTTCTCCTCCTTATAAAGCATGAGAACACATAATCTTAACTATCCTGTAATCCAACAACCACCTTGTTTTCTCCCACCTTCCTGTAATCGTCCTTATATTTCCTCCTTAATTTCAAATGCATAAAAGAAACTGCAAAACTATTATTCTCTGGAGCATTTGAGATCTTGCTCCCTGGCGTATGTTATCAGTTTAGCTCAAATAAATTCATAGAAAAATCTCTACAGGTTTAGACATTTCTTACATTGACATTATGGCAATAACTCACTTCCTGAAGCTGGTTCTCTATCTAAATTCTTTTAGACCGCTAGGCGGAAGGTCAAAGGTTCTTCCGAGTCTTTTCTTTCTTAAAAAATAACCAGCTTAAAATAATCAATATTAGAAACAAGCATATTTTGGGGTGGCAAACTGCTATTCCTCAACACCAACAAAAATATTGTTGCTTTGGCACTTAACAATCAATGGCATGCTGTACTGGAGTTCTTCAATGTTGAAAATTGACACTGAATCACTAATTAAAGTCATCTCGCTCAGAAAGATTTCCTCCATTAAGCTGCTACAGTGTCTAAAATTCCATTTTTAGAATAAGTCCACATTGATTTAAGGCAACTGTTTACAGGATATCCTTAAATATATGAATATACGCACTGTTCTCTCTTGAGTCGTTAATGACTTAGGCATAAGTTGCTTACCACCCAAGTAGTCAAGAGTGGGACCCAGACCAAGTCCATTATTTTGTGAAGCTGAACAGTGCAAAGAGAATTACATGCAAGGAGAAGTATGATTATAGGGTAGGACCCAGGGAGGGAGGTGTAGCAGATTGGCCCTGGAAAGCCTGGGGCTGTCTCATGTAGTCAAAGTGGGCTTAGAGGAAATGCTGATGGAGGCAACTGTTAAAAAACAAACAAACAAACAAACAAACAAACTTTAACCAAGTAAATTTAGAGATCTAATTGACTTTATTAAGTAATTCATGAATCGAGCAGGATCCCATCTAGCAAGTAGAGAGAGATACTCTAAGGGGTTGTACAAAATGAAAGGTTTTTATAGGAAGAAGAGTGTGGAGCTATTAACAAAGGAAAAGAAAAGATTATTTTAGGCCAGGTCATCTTATTTTGGGAGAAGGGAATGATGGGAGTCTTTGTCATGCAGCTTGCCTCTTCTTCCTCTGGGGGATGTAGAGGGCCCAGGACATATTACCTCATTGGTGCTGACCAGAAAATTCTATACTGCTTGATTAAAATTACACTTCTGGGAGAAGTTGAAAATGCAATTGCATTCAATATTAAATCTAGGTTTAGTATCATGGGCTTTAGTATGAGTGATGCCATTTTGGGCCCGTGGTTTTCTCTGTAATGCGGGAAAGGACCAGAGGGTGGATGGACATCTCATCACCACCACATCCACATTGGATACTCTTTTATTGCAGAGCCCTTGTATTACTTACAACTGATAAAAGATATCTCACAAAAGAGACAGCGTGAGGAAACGGGAAGTCATACATAGTATGTGTAAAATAAGTGAAGAAAAGTACAAATTAGTATAGTCACAGAAAACATTCAGAAATAAATAAAAAGTTAATGAATTTGGGTAAGAAGTAATGAAATGATTAGTGAAGTGTGGGTTTCTATGGAGGCAGGTATTTTCAACCAGATTTTGAGGAGTTGGATGTGGGTTGGTAAAAAGGAAATGTTTTTGGCTCCTCTTTTTACAAGGTCAATGTCAACTCCCAATGCCTACTTTACTGGCAAAAAGAAGAAAATGGGCTAAGTTCCGGAGATTTTTCTTTATGTCAGTATATGAGGTTTCATAAAACTTACTAGAGAGTCCAATATGTTCCTTGCTGTTGGTTGTTTCCTATAAATTAAGTTTAATTACAGTATCTTCCTAGAAGCATAGTTTTGATAAATATAGTGATTCTCTTTGGGGGATGAAAAAGAAAGCAATAGCTTTAACAAGGTTTTCTGTTAAAGCAATAACCTTCTTTTTCAAGGTAAACAAAATCTTATGTTGAATTAAGTCCAATTTCCTCATATCATATTTTAAATACAGGATAAAAAAAGTCACATCTAGGTCTTCTGAAGAAAGTAGGAACAGTACAAGTGAAGTATTGAATTAGCAGTCATAGTATTTTAGGTCTGATAGACTTTAGGTAAAATTTGGTGCAGACTTTTCAAACTGGTAAGCTCCAACAGTCCATAGATATCCACCAAACAGTTTCAATCCACCCAATGTTTTTTTTGGAAAATTGAATTTGTTGCCAGCAACTTTCTTTTTGTGTTCCACCTTACACTGTCCCACACTTGGATTTGCTCCACCTCAGAAGCACTGAAACTCTCTTGGTGCCAAAGTTGTATTATGGTGAGGCTGAGGTCAACGAGGGTGGGTGTTATGGGTTGAATTGTGTCCTCCCTGAAGATGTTGAAATTCTAACCCCCAGTACTTATAAATGTCACCTAGCTTAGAAATATGGTCTTTGCAGAAGATCAAGTTAAGATGAGGTCATTAGGGTGAGCCCTAACCCAATATGACTGTGTCCATATAAAAAGGGGAACTGTGACACACAGAGCAAGGGAGATAACATGAAGACACAGGGAGAATATCGTCGACCAGCCAAGGAACTCCCACAGCTACCAGAAGCTAGGAGAAAGACATGGAATAGATTCTCTCTCACATCCCTCAGAAAGAATCAAGTTTTTTAACTCCGAGCGCTGCTGCTGGTGGTTTAGACTTCCTGCCCCAGAACCTGGTCCTTTTCTGGCTAGCATTTGGCTCAATAAACCCTTTCTTTTAGAAAAGCTTTGATGGTAAAAGCTTTTATTTCTGGAGTTGACAGGCTTTTTTACACATCATGTAGGGTGAAGGAAGATAAAAGTTGTTTTAGAAAGAATTTATATTGGCTATAGATGAAGAGGGTGGGAGAAGGTGAAGCGAGGCTAGTTCTGGGATAGGTGCACAGTCCATAAGGGAGAAGTTTTTGTTTCTTGGGGTTGATTGTGGGCCACAGACTGAAAGTCCATCCATAAGCAAGAAGCAGAGGTGCCTGATGGTCGGTGTTGTCTGACAATTCTCTTTGGATAATCATAAAAATAGCCACCTGGAAGCTAATTTAAAGTTCCAACATACATTCAAGAATGTAACCAGTCTTCTGTTGGGTTTTCCCTGCAATTGTTAACTTAGTCACCTAACCTCTCTTGTCTCTTCCTCCTACCCTCTGTCCTGCTGTAATTTAATTTAGGACGCTTCAGAATTTTCTCCTTGTCAATCACTGTGAGAAAATTCTTTTTGGGTTCCCTTTGAAACCGTAGTTCAGCATGAATGCGCTTGTTCTTGCATTAACTTTAGTCGAGATAAAAATTATGCGACAAGATAAATCAATGGTACGGTATGTCCATTGGGGAAAAAGTTTAGTCATTTGAATTCTTAGGGAGGGATGCCTCATCAATCTCTCCAGTTAAGATATAAACCAACAAACTGGAAATGAATTTTTAATGCATCAAGTAAAAATAACTAGTATGCATGTTGAGAGGAAATTTTCCCACAATAAAATTTCTAGATAGACGTTAAAGTCCCTGCACGCTGAACTCCTCAGATAAAAAGAACATAAGCAGTTCTTTAATATTCCCTTAAGGTACAATGACATGGTGAAATTGTTTGCTCACCAAGTTGGCATTCCTTTGAGAGGAAAGAAAGAAAACGATATATTGTTGGGAGTATTTCAATGTTGCTCTATAAAGACTGAAAAATGTTTTGACTTGCAAAGACACTTTTACTGCGCTGTAAAAGTGGCCGTCTCCTCTCCAGACTATCCTGCATTTCTACTTTTTATTGCAAATGCATTTCTAATTTTTTATAAAATGCTATTTTGATCATTCAGCTCCTTGGTCAAAATTGATTATGGTTTCTTATGGTGAGGCCATGTCTACACTTTTCAAGATCCTTGCTAAACTCTACCAATCCTACCTATCCCCAATTTTTATGTCACTTTTCTCCATCATAATCTTTATTACCTTTATGTTGTTGCCTTTCCCTTGGTCAACTCCAACACGTAGGGGTTTACACACAAAATACTCAAACACACACGTACCCACACCCACACATACATTCCATGTTTTATATTCTGGCCCTGTGACTATTACTTACACTTTTCCTCTTTTCTGCAGTCTGCTTATATGTTTTTCTCCTAGCCAGATTCTAAACTTCTTGTCAGTTTTCTTGTAGGAAGTTTCATTTCCCTTTAGGAAGTTGCCCTGGTGACATTTATCTCCATTATTCATCACTTTCTTATCTCTGCTACTTATTTATCATGACACTATCCAGTGCTTGGTTAAAACCACTTTTATTGTGCTTTCTAAATTTTTATGACCATATAGGCTGTGAACATATAGCTATAAGTTTTAAGCTTCCTTTACATTTATCATAGTCCTGGGCATGTAATGAAGCATAACAAATAAACATTTAATTTCAACAACTCCCCTTTCACTTCTCTATAGTGAACTGCAGCATAAACTCAATGCAAAGCACACGTATGTTAGGAAGCTGCCAGAACTGCCCACCAATCCTTTCTCCTGGGTGGACAAAGGCAATCCGCTCACTGGCAGCCTCCATAATCAATACCATCCCCATGGACCAAGAAAGGAAGAAACGGCCCTCCCCACCAGCATATCCACTCTGACTCTCTGAATTCTGTGAGACCTGTTCTCCAGGCAATGACCAAGACTCAGGTAACAATTCTTCATACACCCTGTTTTCCTTGGCCATCCTTTGATGCAGTACCCTCAATTTATCATCACCTGTGTTCTGACCTTCTTAATAATCATCTCCTTTGATAATAAAACTTGTTTTCCTTCTTTTCCAAGCTCTCTCATTGTGTCTTCTGGAACTCAGCCCAACACACCACCTAGGTAAACATTCCTTTACTTCCTGGGTCAAAGGAAAATCTTGAAACTTAAAGTTAACTAAATAAATAGTAAGAGACTTGCCTCTCTGGAGGTATGTATTTGCTTCAAGGGATGATAAGGCCTGAGGACATTTCAAACAGCTGTAAACTCAGAGAAACTTGTCTTACATTCCAAAGGTTAAGAACACAGGCTCCTCCCTATTTTCTCCCCAGAGAGAGTTTGTGTACATTAGGGAGCAAAGTTTTCTCTCAGTGTCTCACAAAGGATGAAAGGGGAGACAGCGGTCCCTCTTCTATATTAGCTACCAGATTTCATGGGGTTCTTCACCTATAGTACAGACCACGGTAAGTATAAGGTGTCATCTGCCTCTCATTGCATCACTCTAGAAGGGGAAAAAAGTTGAGGCTAAGGGAACTGATGCAGTTTTTAGAAGTACAAAGAGTCTCTCCCTGCCCCAGAAATCTTGTGTGTAACTCTCAGGATAATATAAATAAATATGAATATTAAAACATATCAATATTTACAAATTTAATTTCTGTGTTCACAAGTAGGCTATGTCCTTGAGGTAGGAATCTTTGTAATTCATGATGGTATTTCTAGTGATTGGCAGACTGTGGTGCTTAAGAAATCTTTTGGTGGTTGCTTGCTGAGTAAGTAAGTGAATTGCCTTATCAATGTAAGAAACATCTAGGCCTACAGAGAATTTCTATAAGAGTTTATTTGAGCCCAACTGATGACATATGCTGGGGAGCAAGATCTCAAATGCTCCAACGAATAACAGTTTTGCAGCTTCTTTTATGCATTTGAAATTAAAGAGGGAACATAAGGTAGATTACAGGAAGATAGGAAAAGGCAAGGCAGAGATTGAATTACAGGATGTTTAATGAGATATTATGTGTTTTCTTGAGTGGGGGCACCCTTTAGAAGGAGGGGTCTAAAAAGAGGCATTTCAAGGAGGCATTAAACTAGATGTACAGAAACAATGGGCAGGGCTTGCATAAGGCAACAATAATCCTTTTACTAAAAGTTATAGGCCTGGGACATAACTGCCCACCATGACCTGCCCATTTAGGGTTTTATGATCAGATCACCTTGTGAGGTTACTTTCCAAAGAACCCCTTTTTTTCATCCACAGTCTCCATGACTGAAGAATAGTTAAGTGGCCTAATAATGAATAGCTCCAGGTGGCTCTGCTAGTAGATAAGGCCTTCTGGTAATATTGTCTGAGGAAATCCGGGCCTTGCCGCTCTCTGGTTAGGCTCAGTGCTGATGAGGCCAGTGGCAGTGTACTCTCTCCCCTGTAGATTAGTTATGAGCTACTCATTTGCATGACCTCAGACATCACTCTGATTTGTTGCTGTCTCGGGTACATTCCTCAAAGGAGTTTCCTCAAAGCAAAACTCTGGAGTATACAATACTTTGAATTAAATCCCAGCTGTGTCCCTTGATAGAGGCAACTTACTGGATTCTTTGTGGCTCCGTTTCCCATCTGTAAAATGGGTAGAATAATAATATCACAGATGTTATGAGGATAAAAGGAATACATTTATCAAAAGAGTTAATAATATAGCACATTGTAAGGGAAAAAATGAATTAATTAATGTAAAATCCTTCGAAAAATACTCGCCATATAATAAGTTCTATAGAATTTTTTTGCTTAGGTATTATTCAATTTTAAAAGGGTTCAGAGAGAGAAGAAATCTACTGAAACTAATCTATATTCTAATATATGAAATAAATATTTTTGTCCAATGAAAACTGTAGTTTTAAATAAATCAAGTCAGCATTATAACCTATAAATTACCTTTGTTTAAGAAATCATTTCTTCAAGTTCAGTGACAAATTTTATCCCTAAAATAATTTCCCCCAAATTAAAGCATGGTAAGTGAAATTTTGCCTGGAACTATCTGGATTATGTAAAAATAAGAATCTCATCTGACTCTCTAACACTGAAAATACGGATATATTTTTAGTTACAAAGAACTATTGTCAGACAGTCTTAAAAAAAAAAAAGGTAAGAAAACATTCTCTACTTTCCAACAAGCCAGGGAACTGTTTTCAAAAGCTTTTAAAAATTCATGTTTTGTGCTTGTTTTTGTTATCATTTGGAGGTCTGCTTTCACAAGATGAAATATGATATTTAGAAGGGCAAAGAGGCTGCCTAAGGAACAACTGAAGCCTAATTGTTACTTTAATGGCTTAAGTCTCTTTTCATTCATTCGATAAACAATTACTGAGAGCATGCTTTGAGCAAGGTGCTGTGTTCAGCAGTCTGTGTGTTAATTTACAATATGTAGTGAGCCAGCTCCTCCTCAGTGTTCAGGGAGGTGCTGTTTTGTGCAGTGCCCTCAGAGGGACCCGAAAGAGTTAATAAATCCCATTAGGTAACATATGACCCCACCATCCACCCATCCAGCTTTTCACTGGACGGCATTACCAAAGCGGTCAAGGTCTGGGTTTGATCCCTGCCTGAACAGCTTCACTCAGCCTTGCTCTTTGGTTTCTGGTCACAGACCATTCTTTGACCCAAAAAATCTTACCCAGGTTTCATAATCGGGCAATAGGGTAGATGGGAGCAAATTTGTCATTAGCATTGATATTGCATGCTCACACTGTATGAACTCGTATCTGAAGGACAGTAGTTTATTTCTATTTCTACCAACTTATTTGTATAGGAACTTAATTTAATATAAGGATCCAGTATCTGATACTTAAAGAACCTTATTGATAAAATAGCTACTTTCTACGTAAATTTTATTATGTGCCAAAGACTGTTATACATACTTTACCTATATTGACTCATTTTAATTATTGCAGGATTCCTATAAGGAAAATGCTGTAATATTACCCCCATTTTACAGATCAGAAAACTAAGGCAGAGAGAAGTTATGTAACTTGCCATGGCTATTAAGTGGCACAGCTGGGATGGACATCTAGGTAGTCTGGCTCCAGAGTACATGCCTGACCACTACAACATTCAGGCAAAAACCCACTCTTTTCACTCATCAGTCAACAGACACCACAGATGCTCTTGTTAGTTATTTGAAAATTAAATTATTTTCTCATTTCAGAAAATTGTGCTGATTGCTGCACTGTATTTTGTAAACAAACTGACAGTGAAACACATGATCTCAGTATTTTAGCAAACAAAACTGTTTTGATCCTTGTACTATCCCAGTAAAAGGCTCCTTGATACCCCAGGCACCACATCCAGACATTCAAACTGTCTTCAGTTTAGCTCCAACTTACCCTTCCCACCCTCGCCTGATACTTTCTTCATGGTCTTCTTCCCATTTCCTCCACATAAACTGTCCTCTTTCTACTTATTTACATTAGCCTGAAGTCACCTTTCCTTCTTTAAATTTCCATACCAATTAATGATAGTGCATTTGCCTGACTACTTATATTAGAAATTATGACAGTTCTATTGTTAATTTGAACTGTTATTAAAATCTTTGGTCATGATTCAACTTTTCACATGTTTGTGTCTTTTAACGCTTCAATAGGACGATAAGGCCCATGAAGGCAAAGATTGATTTTTAAGCATGAAATAAAATGTTTAATTTAGTTTTTTTGTGACTATATTACAGCCACGATTAACCTGGAAATAAACGTGAATCTTTCCCAGATTGAGAAGAAATGATGAGGGCCATTAAAAAATATTAAGATGGGTTGATTTGGTTTTAGATCAATAGAATAAACTGCTCACTTAGGAATTATTCTATTGCTATTCACTGTCTTCCCAGCTCATCAAAAATATATTAATCCAGAAATATCATTCAATGTCTACTATACATGAGACAGATTTAACATCATGGTTTTTATATAGGTGTGTGTAATCCATAGTCTTGGATTGCAGGGAACACACAATCTAGTTGAGTTTCTGGGTTTCCTATCTCTCCCTAACATTTAACTAGCAACCTTAGGAATTACGTGACAAATACTAAAACGGCCCTGACCAATGAGGGAGTTTAGAGGAGGAAGTTGTGAGAGAGATTACTTTGAAGTGGGATGTCCAGTCTATGGAAGTGGAATTTGAGTTGGGTCTAGAAGGTTGAGCAGCATTTAGGAAAACAAACAAACAAACAAACAAACAAAAACACAGGTGAGGGGAAGGGCATTTCAGGTAGGCATATATATAATAAGTGAAAAGAAATGTGTTTGTTCCGTGTTTAGAAGACAATATATTGAACCATTTGGTAATGAAGGATACAAGTTGTAAGGTTGGTCATGTAGAAAACTATGAATATCAGATTCTTAGGCACTGGGAAGCCAGCAAAGGATGTTGAGCTGGATAAGTGATATTATAAGAAGCCTAGTTTGGACTGAAGACAGATTGGAGTATGGGTGTTCAGGAAAGAATCATTTGAAAACATAGATTCAAAAACTTTAAAGTTAGAAGTGCCTTCCTTAAACAACTAGATCTCATTTAGATAAAGATAAAACTGGAACTCAAATAGGTAAAGAGAATTGCCTAAGAACATGGTATAAGGTTTTTCTTTTTTGTTTTCAAATCATTTCATTTTCAGATCACAAATTTGTAATTTCATACAAATTTTGTTATCCTTAAAAATGAATTGAAAAGACTGAGTTGAGAGAAACTCTATCAGATATCAAAGTGTATTTCAGCGCTAGAAAAACATTAAAGTGCATACTTTTAATGGAATTGATTTAAAAACTCAAGACTTGCCATTCATAGGCTATTAGATATTAAAGCACCTTTTTTACATTTATGGAAAATAGTATGCTAATAAATAATATCTAGCTATATTGCATTACTTGACAACCAGTTCTGTATTATTTTCATTACATTAAATGGTAGCAGTAAACATGAAAATGACATCTCATAATTTGTTGACAAACTTTATTATTTTGTTGCTGGATTTATCACTAAGACAGTTCACATCATTTTCACATCATTTACTAGACAACATGTTTTCAAGATTACTAACTTTTCTGTTGGTTTTGAGTGGCATTCAATGTTTATTTGCACTTAGGTAAGAACTGAAAAGTCTCATTAAAAGACAGTTGCTCATTTTCATTAAGTGGCCATAAAATATGGATGGCAAAATTTTTCCATCTGAGTCCAAGGTGAACAAGAAGGAAGAATAGTCATAAAATCTGAAACACTGACCCATTTACTCAAGAAATTTTCTTACTTCTAATAACTTTTACCCATCATTTCATTTCTTTTGAAATATGTAATAATTTCCATTAGCCAAAGAACACCAGTAGAGAATGACATTAAAAAAAAGATCAGTTGCAATTCAACTGGTTTGGAAAAGTGTTCCAGAGTTTCTACAATGTTGTAAAACTCCTTGTAAACCATTTATAGCATAAAATCTTATATTTGATGTGCATTTATTCAAGACAGACTTCTGAGCTGCCCTTAAATGCAAGAATGCTTATCTATAGGCAGAAGTCTATTTATGTGTTTATTCATGTATTTATCCAGGAAATGTTTATTGAGTGCCTAAATAACTGTGGTGTAAGGAAAAGAGTGAAAAATCCAAAAAAGACATGTATGGCTAGAATGCTAACCAAGATAGAAGCCAAGTGTTCATGGTGGGGGACTTCTTACATAATATCCTGTAAAATTATGAAAGCCCCTCAATTCTTTCACCAGGACAGACCAAAGTGACTTGGAGATTCCATATACACTTGCCCTATTGGTACACATCTAAGCATAAGTACAGTACCTGAAAGTATAGTAGGAGAGTATATAAAGAAATTATCAAAGTCAATGCCCAAGCTACTAGCTCACAATGATTTCCATCTCTCTTTGCATATGTCATTGTAGCTAAGATCAAATTCTCCTACCATTTTTAGCCAAATTTGAAGTTTAGGAGAAACAGTATATTGTGCTGATGAATATTCAGCCTGCTTTGTTGACCTTGAAAATTAGTATCTTTTGCGGTAAACACTGATTTTGTCAAAAAGATATATGTGCGTGTAAATGGAAAATCGTGGCATTTGCATGAAGTCCTGTAGTTTTTATGGAAATGTGGATGAAAATTCTGAGACTGTGGACTACACAAACTCCCTACCTCCCAAGCAGCTTACTCCAAGGAAATTTACAGCTAAATCCCATATGTGCACATGTTCACAAGTGCATATGCGTGTGTGCATGCTTTCTTTAGACACACAGTGCAGGACTTCCTTCGCAGAACAAGAAATGAGGGGCATCAAGTATAGGGCAGTGTCCTTGATGAAGGGCTTTAGTATATATTTAAGGTCTAATGCCTTTGATGGCATTTTTTATTCAAATATGATTATTCTGACAAGAGTTTAGAATATAGTCATGGCAAATTTATTCCACTAATTTTACTTTATTCTAATTTTTCCTTCCTTCCTTCCTTCTTTCCTTCCTTCCTTCCTTCCTTCCTTCCTTCCTTCCTTCCTTCCTTCCTTCCTTCCTTTCTTCTTTCTTCCTTCCAACCTCCCTTGTTCCTCCCTTTTTTTAATGTGCAAAATTTTACCAATAAGGGCATTATGGAGGTGGGTAGAAAAGATGTTATCTGAAGGTAAAGTGGGATTAAATTAGTAAAGAAAGATGGTGTGGAGATAGCAAAGATAAAACATGCCATGACTTAACTCAGTAATTTCTATTGAATTTCTATTTTATTATTTATTTTTCAGATTATTTAATCCAGAAATTGCTTGGGAATCTAAATTATCTAGGTAATTATTTTGGTACTCCATTGTATTTGTTATGTGAATACAGTCCTTAAATAAAACTTTAAAGGTACCCAAAACTATAAAGAGTACATGTGTTGCAAAAATGATTATTGAATATATTCATGTAAATAAATACACATTGATGTGTTATAGAGCATAAATAAGAAAGCAAAGGATGATTAGAAATTTCTGGACTGCTATAAAGTATGTATATTTTGTTTAAAAATTAAGGTTTTAAGTTGTTTTTAATACTTTTAAAAGGCTATACCCAATATGTAGATAAATTGGACTTGAATATAAAGTGAGGAAAATGTGTACCTCAAATTCTTCTTAGTATTTTGCCATTAATTTGAGAAAAGAAATTTAAAAGACTATGTCTACTATTATAATAAAAATATTTATTATAAAAATTATCACATTTCTCTGTACAGAGCCTGGAGACAAAAACACAATTTATACATGAATAATTTAAGTGGGTCTTAATGTGCGGTATCCAGTCACTAGAATCCTAAAGCTCTTCCATAAATTTCACATATACCAATGTAGACAATGTAGACTACTTCTATTTTATAGAATTCCATTTACACAGTTGCTGTTATTGAGATCCCAACATTTCTTTTTCTCTAGTGTTTTAAAGATAGTTCACAGTGTTTGGGTTAATTAATTAATCAACTGCTTTAAATCTTTGGTAAATACAAGTATTTACATGCAAAAATGTTTAATTTCAGTAAAAACGGAAAAGTCAAATAGCCTTTAAGTTAATCTAAAAGTCAAAATAACTGGCAAATATTTGACTGGGAAATAGTTTTGTGTAATCAGAAGCCAGAATCCCATCATCAAGAAAAGTCACTAAAACTTCTGATGATAAAATCTGAAATCCACAACAAATAGTTTAAGGCTTCTATGACCACTCCCAGAAGCACCACCACAACAGGCCATGACAAAATTAAACACAAATGTTAAGTTCAACACATAGAGATTACTGATTATTTTCCAATGCAAGGTCTAGTTTTCCCTATATTCCAGTTTGAATATCAATTTGACACGGGAGAGTTTATTATCTCATTAAAGCCTAATGTCTTGCAAAAGTGAGAGAGCCATTTAAATAAGTCATACTGTTTTGAAAGGCACCAATTCATCTTCTTACCAATAATTTATCCATGAAAATATGGATAATTTCTTGAAATAACTTGTGCAGAAATCAGCAAGATGCTTGCCTTCTGCTTCCCTTCCTTCCATCTTCCTTTCCTTTCCTTTCCTCCCTTCCGTCCTTCCTTCGTTCCCACCTTCTTTCCTTCTTTTCTTTTTTTGTTTTTTTCATTTCTTCCGTCAATCTGCATACCTGAACTCCCCAAAAGTTCCATATGCACTACAGCTGTCATTCATTAGCTCTCAATCTCAGTGATTCGCAGATGAAAATACCCCAGCATGAAGTCCTCTTACTCCCAGGCTGCTTGTTAAATATACACCAAGAAGTATGTCAATTCTAATGTTCTTGAGCCATTTGATAATTGGGAATATTTGTTTTAAAGATATGTTAATAGTGGAGTGTAGAGAATATAATTAAGTATATCAAAAATATATCTTTTAAAACCTAGAAAATGGATGCCTTTGCATTACCACCACTGCAGAGTAGAGAACAGCCCTTCCTGCTTTGTTAGGTTCTGAATGCATGATTTCTTTCCCTAACATTCGTTTTTCCAATCTACTATTTCATTTATAAACAAAGCAACGTGAGGGATATTTTTGCTATCACTTTGGCAATTCTTTCTCTCTCACCAACCGCCAACATCCTGAATTCAGTGTATATTTTAAAATTCAGTACTAGGCACCTGGTACTAAGTGTTCACTTATTATGTGAAGTGTTAACAGGGAAAGCAGCATAAGAAAGATCCTGTATTTATCAGAAAAGGCTTTCTTCTGAGTTTTCACATAGGCTCAATGCCTTGGCTGTAACTTTGAATAACATGTTTTGACTCATTCCTTATTCAAAGTGAATGTTATTTTAGTTACCAGTTTTCCCTCTCTAGAGCACACAGATATATAATGAACACAAAATGTACATTCATATACATTTCTAATCATATAGTGTACACCTAACCCTACTGCTTTGAATGACAGGAAAATACTGGTATAATTGACACTTGATGTCTCATAAATATCAATATCTTATGATGCCAACTAGAGGTCTAAAATATCAGTCTACTGAGACTGCTAGCCTGTAGCTTCACTTCTCTCCGTTTCCCATTCTAGTTGATAAACAGGTGAAACACTGAGGCTTATTATGTTCTTTAGGATTTGATATAAACCCAAGCATTATTCTAAGTGGAAAGAATAAAGAGCTGGCCATCTCTTCACTCCTGTAGTCCTGCGCTGTGCTTTCCTGGGTCACAGAAAAGAGTTTTGCCCTCTTCCCTTCGGTGTTCTGCTCAACGAGTTTTTGTGGCCGTTGTTTGTTTTTGAAGGACCGAAAGTTCACATGCAAACATTCCGGAAGCAGCACGGCTGGAGACCCACTTTGATCCCTTCAAGTGTCCTGAGCATTCCTCATCACACAGCCACCTTTTCCTTTGCCAGGTTCTTTGGTTCCTTGCTTGGGATACACCAGTCGTCTGCCTCAATGCTCATCTGATAATGTTTGAAGGCTGATTTATTAAAGACTGGCAGTTTTTCTACAGACTCAGAAGACAAAGCCTGAAAGGAGAGGGCAGAAAAAAAAAAATCAAACCAAAGAAATTATTTATGGCATAATTTATACTCCAAGAGATTATTCAAAATAAATTCAGAGGTAAAAAATATATATATATCAAACATTCAAATACATTCTCTGATTGATTTAGTAATAAGAGTACACCAGGGCCCACAGAATGCTAGGCATTGTATAAAAGAAAACTAAAAAATAAATATTATATCTACCCTATAGGGGATGAAATAGTATATATACAATTATAAATTAAGGAATAGAATTTGTGTTCAATATTTACACACGTTCCTTTTTTGGATGTTACTGATACGATAGAGTTGAATAGCAAAGCTATCCTTTCCAGGCAAAACTGTAATATCTGTGATAAAGAGTCCTAATCTGATACTATTAATCTATTAAAATCTGATACTACAAATATACAATCTATTAATTCTTCCCAATACTTTGAAAACTTTGGCTCATTTAAGAAATAAATACGTTAATTATCTTAGATGGTCAAAGATTCATTTGGCAAATAATTCCCTGGCACAGAATGGGAGCCTGGAGGCTTAATCTTTTAGGTGCTAATATGTGTAAATATATTTTCAGTCAAAATAGTTGGCAAATGATAAACGGAATCAGGACAGTGACCTTAACAAATAAATTGAGGCTTTACCAGAAATAGATAAAACATGCACCCAGCTTTAAAGCTTAAACAGGAAATGCCAAACATCCCACTGACAACTAGTGAGAACTCAGCTTTCCTTTCTGGATTTCTAATAGGTCAGCTTAAGGTCATGAGTATCTTGATATCTGTTGTTTTTGAGGCTGGAACATTATTAGCATATATTTCCCACAAGTTTAAGCAAAACAAAAGTACAGTTATTCTCACAGAAGCCAAAGGAGTTGCCTTAAAAAAAATCACATGAGCATGTTCTCATTCTGAAACTAAAGTGCTTCTTGGGAAACAATTTTGCTTCACTGGAGGCAGGTAGACCTGGTTCCACTTCCTTTTGGTTAAGTTGCCCAATTAAATATTAAATCGTATATATACACATACCAAAGAGAAAACAGAATGTGGTCATTATTTGCATTGACTCAGTTTGGGGTATTCACAGTGGACTCAGGGCTGGGAGAGAAGCAATCATCTCAGAAGCATGATTTTTTTTCTATTGACTTTAAAGTATACCTTTAAGTAGATGATAGCATCTGTTCCATATCCCGATAAAGAGTAGAGATGCAGATCTCCCTGAAAGTACTTGGCATATAGACGAGAAATCGGCAAACCATAACCAAAACCAGCCTGGAGGGGAAAGATGGTATTGGTAAAGAACCGTGGATGTGATCATTACAATACACTGTGGGAGGGAGTTATTATCCTACCTGTTACTGATGTCTTAGAACCTAGATAAGTATCTTCTGCTTCCAATCAGAGACCCTTTAAATTGTTTCACCATTTTTAGCTTGCTTTATCATTCTTTCTCATACAGCCCCCATGCCCAATTTAACTAAATTGATGAGCTTGCCTACATACTTCCTTCTAATCCTTCCTCTACCTTTAGAACTAGGTGGCTGGGATGAACTTAGCCATATAATTGGTCTTACCAAAGGAGCATTTCGGGAATTATCCATCACAGGCGTTGGTGCCGTGGAATATGTGTAACTAAAGAGACGGTCAGTGATCCTCAGGGGAACACCACCTCCTCTGTCTGAAATCTTAAACAAACAAACAAACAAGTCATCAGAGCTACACATGAAAAACAAAGTGCATTTGTTTGTATAAAAATGTCTTTCCTTCATTTAAAAGTCACCTGATAGATGACTTTGATCTATTGCTCAAAGCAGAGAGCTTTATTATCATGGCCTCTTTTTTAACTCTTTCACTGCATTCATTGATTTCAAGTTTTTTTTTCAAAAGGTGTCAAAAATCCACCAAAATGAAAAGTTGATATGTTGACTATTTTATGCATTTAATAACATTTTGAGCTTTGTACATAAATTACGTTTATTTTGTTATGTGGTAATAAATTTACTGTTATATTGAATTTTAGCAAAAAATCTTCAAAACATACTAAGTGGCACCAATTAGATAGTACAAGCCACAGGAAAACATCTGAAGGTCGCAGCAAAATAATTAATTCTCTCAAGAGAGACTCAAAAGAAAAATAGAGAATTGTTACCTTAATTGTAAGGTCTTCTTTTCCCAAGACAACAGTCGCCTCAACTGGTGTAAGGGAAGGCTGGTTTTCCTGGTGTTCAACTGTTGCCCTCATTGCATTCTAAAGAAAGCAACACCATAAGGAATTCAATGGCAGAAGAATGAGGGACAATAAATAACTATTTTTTTATGTTTAAAAATAAAAGCAGCACAGACAGTAATTCAAAGTTCCTATTTTTTTTTAATTTAGTAGTTACAACAGCTCTTTAAATAGCCATTTATGAATGTGTCATGCAGACATATAATGAAAAATACTCATTTACCATGTAATGTAGCACCTGGGAATAATGTCTAACGGAAAAACAGTTCTGCTAGTTGTCAAGTTCTTATTTGTAAGCTTAATTTAAAGGTAGAAATTGTTTTTTATAGTCTATTTTGTAATACTCTCTTTTCTGTCTTTCCATTACATTTTGCACCCAAACACCAAAGACTATTACATAACAAATGAACAGCGAATCACTGAACCAATGTATTGGCTTTTATAAAATTTGCTGGGAAAAAGTTGTTGCTATTTAAAAAGGATACTAAATAATTCTAAATTCAATTTCAATTTGCATGTGATTATCGTAACTTTTACCAGTGAAGGCAAAATATAACTGAGTTGGACCATTCAATTTAAAAATGAATCAAATCAACAAAAAAAGTATCTTTTGTCTTTTCACAAAAAAGAAACTCAAACAAGTTTTCAGACAACTGGATGAATCTCGTACAGACACAGTTTTGGTTTGTTTCACTCACTTTCTTCTCTAACCTTCTGCTGGTAAATTATCTGCTTTCTGGTTTCCATTTAATATTAAGTTTTAATCATTAGCTGAAGTGAAATAACATAGATCAAATGTTTGTTGTATAATCAATACCTCCTTGAACTAACATTAGAATAAGTTAGGAAACAGTAAATTCTGAGAAGAATTAGAAGCAGATTTCACTTTCTTTAGGCTTCCTCCTCTCCAGTCCAGAAGGACTATTGGGATTATCACAAAGAAAGCTTCACATGTTTTTCCATTTTTTGGTGTTAAGTACAGAATTGTAATTCGGTCTTAGAACCCAGGACAGGATTTGATTTTAGCACCTGGTTACTCCAGGCCAGTAACATCCCCATCCTCTGAGAGTTTCTTGGAAATGCAAATTCTCAGACCTAGAGAATTAAAATCTGTGGGGGCAGAGCCTAAGAATCTGTGTTTTCACAAGCCCTCCAGGTGGTTCGAATGCACATGGAAGTTTGAAAAGCACTGCCCTACAGTCTAACCATTCAATGTGGACTGTGGACCAGACCCATAACCTATTAGTTTATTAGAATCTCAGGCCCCACCCCAGACCCAGTGAATCAGAATTTGCCTTTTCACAAAACCCCCAGGTGAGTCATATGCACATTAATGTAGATCATTGAAAGAATGGACTGTCTTCTGCGTGTATTCTAGACTCAGGTTGGGGCCCTGCCACCTACAGTTAATTCTGGACCCGAACCTCTGGATTTGGAATTGGATCAGCCTGCGGGGGTGGAAGTAACAAGGCCTCAATCCCTACAGCATTTACCCCGCCCCTCCTTAACAAATACACGAATGAATAGTGCTTTGTTGGGCACCTGCAAATATAATGGGAATAGGGGGCACTGACACACCATGAATCATATTGTGCATTCTCAAATACATGCGGAAGCTACAAGGGACTCAATGTTCCCTTTCAAACATTAACAGTCGCCACCTTCTGTTAGGAGCACAGAAGCACGCTTGGGAGAAGATAGTGAGGCTCCTGGTTAGTCAGAATGATAAAGGAAATAAAAATGTGCACAGTGAATCAAAAAAAACAAAAACAAACTGCAATTATTGTACAGTGTCATACCTTGAATAGTTCAAAGAGCATATGGTGAAGGTGAGACGGAACGTACACAATGTGAATCGGTTCCCCTGGAAATTTTCCTAGAAAAATTCAGCTCGTTAGAATTGGTAAACAAATATTTCATTAAAATGAACTTCCATATCTATTTGATTAACATTTTAGACTTAAACAGGTTTGGAATATTCCCCATCCTTCTCACTGCAAAATCCTGCTCTAGAGCCTTCCCTCTTAAACAGCAAACACAACGTGTTTATTTTCAAAATGCTACTACAGTTGCTACCCAGTGCTCTATGATTAATTTTTGCATTTCTCTGCCAATGTATAAAGTCAGATGAAGTGTGCAACAAGGGTGCTATCAATTAGATTGCATGGATTATTTGTTTCTATTTTCAAAACTTCTGTACTGGACAATCTCAGAGTTAAAATTATATGCACTGTAAGAAAGAAGAAAAAATGAATACGTCTATAGTATAATGTCAAAATTAATGCTAGCTATAATTTTCATGTTTTGAAATTGACGTAGCCCATGGAAATTTACAAAATAATGCATGGGGAAAAAAATAACACATTTGATTATTTTTTATTTTTATCACCCAAACATTAAATCTTATAAACTAAATATGCTTAAGTTTCACCAAGAGGCTAAAGAAAACAAGAAACAAAAATCTCATAACACTGTTTGAAAAGAAAAATAAAAGTATTATTCTTTGGTGTCCCAGGCCTTGGCAAAGTTTGAATCAGAAAGCATAATGTCTGGCTCAGTTCCCTCTTTATTTTATCAAACAGTTCAAGCAATTTATTTACAAGTATTATGCAGCAATGCTGTTAATATTTAGAGATATTTTTCAATCTGTGCTTGTACTCTTATTTTTAGTTTCATAATCAGTTATATTTGCATATCCCCAATTCATGAGTTAGGCTACTCTTAATTTGAGCAACTTGATTTTAATTCTCACCACCAATAAACATTGTTCATGTATAACTATTACTTGGAAAAGATGTTTACTTTGAATTGAAAGTAGAATGTTATTCCAATTTAAGTATACTATTGTGCTTTAAGAAGCAACTATGGGATAGGATAAAAATTGTGCCTTGCATTCAACATGTAATCACTTCAGTCAATATGGGAAGACTTTATCTTTTCAGGTACCCTAGAGTTGAAGCTATTCAACTCTGCTTCCAAAACTGGTATATACGTACCTATAGTGTAATTTAAAAAAATATTCTTGGTAGGAACATTGAACATGACATCTACCTTCTTAAATATTTACATGTACATATACAATATCGTATTGTTGACTATTGGAACAATGTTGTACAGCAGGTCTCTAGAACTTATTCATCTTGCATAACTGAAATCTTATGCTCATTGAATAGTGACTCCCTATTCCACCCCACCAGGCAGCCTCTAGCAACCACCATTTTACTCTCTGTTTCTATGAGTTTGACTATTTTAAATACCTCATGTAAGTGGGATCATGCAGTATTTGTCCTTCTGAGACTGGCTTATTTCTTATGGTGCAATTTAAAGTATTTTTGATTCCAGATCTTATGAGTAACTGCTTTAAGAGGATATTTCCTAAACTACCAACTGGTTCCTCTTGCTTCTGGCCCCCCATCCCCTGTATTCTGTAGTAAGCAATCTTTTTTTTTTTTTTTTTGTCTAAGGTATTGGAACTTAGTTGCTACTCTAAATCCTAAATTATTTGTTCAAACTATTCTTTATGAATTGTCATTAGCAACTCAATATGCTCAATTGGAACTTTCCAGTTGAAATCAAGAGAACCTTGACTTCAAAAAAATGTATACAAATTCTATGCAAGTTTAGAAGGGAAAAAATGGAACACAAAAGTTGCCTTGTATTTACAAGAAGTAATCATACTGGGAGAACACTGAATTTTCCATAGATTAAAATATATTTTATTTATAGCTTACCATTCACTTGTGTGAGCTTTAATTCTGGAGATGTTAAATAATACTGATCACAAAGCATTCTCGAACACTCAAAGGCATCTGGAATAGAAGTGTTTTTTCATAATGATGAAATGAATTTGTGCCACGTAAAATTTTCAAGTAATCTTCAGTGTGTACGCCACCCTTAATGTAAAATATTTATTAGAGTAAAAGTTTATGTATATAAAAATACCTTTTAAATATTTTATTGAAGAAAACTTATGACAGTGCTTAAGTTATAGCTATAGCAATAGTAATATGTATACTTCAGAGATCAAATACAATATATAAAAATATGGCAAATTAGCCACTGATGTTTGGATTTTTTTATATTACAAATGTATGCTTAAACCCCTGGCGCTCAAAAGCAAAGGACCTTTATGCCAGTATTTACAAAAAATATAAAGGGAACACTCTAAATATAAATTCATTCACAGTCACCTCAACTATATATCAATCATATAGTGTACATTCTCAATAAGGGAAACGCAAAAATTTAGAAATTACCTTGGACCACTGCAGCTACGTTACAGTTTGGATCAATGCTTCCAATGTGGCTTGGGTTTCCTGTCTGTGAGTCACTAAATAGAAGAACTGTTGGAAAATAAATACAAAAATTATTGTTATAAAAATCAGGATAATGATTAGAATTACCACTGACAAAGAATGTGACCCACCAAATAGTGAAAAATCTAGATAGAGATGGAGTATGGCTTATATGCTACGCCCATCTCTATATATCATGACCATGATGAACTAACTTACTGTGCTGGTTCATTAGCATCCGGGTAGAAATACGGTTCATATAAAATCGATCCAAGAAATACTGAAGATTTTGATTGGTGACTGGATCAACTGTACCGCCGCCATCTTTATATTCTATGATTCCTTGTGCCATTGTAGGAACAACATTATGATGTCTATTTCGAACTGTGATGAGAGTATCTACAAAACTAAGCCAAAAAATATTTATAGTTAGTGAAAGTTCAAATAAGTTTCATTCACTTATATTCCTTAGATTATAAATGTATTATAAGTGTGTGTATCCCTTATTATAGGTGTATGTCTGGAAATAGTCAAAGTTTTAGACACGTATTCTAATGTGTGAAACTTACTCTGATAACACTTTCTGGTCTTCTGGGCTTCTCTCATGGAATTCCACCAAATCCATCAGGCTCTGGATATACCTGTAAAGTGACAGGTATGCTTTAAGTTTTAAAATTGAATAGTCAGATACGAGTGACTGAAAATAGAATGTCTTTTTCAAATGAATTGAAAAGACAAAGCAAGTGTAATGCTTAAAGTTAAAACTCCAAAAAAAGGGAATACTCATACACTGCTGGTGGGAATGTAAATTGGTACAGCCACTATGGAAAACAGTATGGAGGTTCCTCAAAAAATTTAGAATGACCAAACCACCCAGCAATCCCTCTCCTAAGTGAATACCCAAAAAATCTGAAAACATGTATCCATAAAATTATATGTACCCCAATGTTTATTGCAGCATTATTCACAGTGCCCAAGACATAGAAACACAAAGTGTCCTTCAATAAATGACTGGATTAAGAAGATGTAGTACATATACACAATGGAATATTACTCAGCCATAAGAAAAGATGAAATACTGCCATTTGCTACAACATGGATGGATCTTGAGATTATCATGCTAAGCAAAATAAGCCAGACAGAAAAAGTCGAGAACCATACAACTGATTTCACTCATATGTGGGACATACAAATGAAAGCAATAAATGAACAAAACAAACAAACAGTAACTCATACACACAGACAACAGTTTAGCGGTTACCAAAGTGGGTAAGGGAGGGGAGAAGAAGGCAAAGAGGGTCAAATATATGGTGACGGAAGGAGAACTGACTCCAGATTGTGAAAACACAATGCAACATATAGATGATGTATTGAAAAACTGTACATGTAAAACCTATGTAATTTTACTAACCAATGTCACCCCAATAAATTTAATAAAAAATTTAAAAATTAAAACTCCAAGACATTTGGCAAACAGTAAGTCTTTAAAAAAGAAAGCTACAACTTAACCCTTAACTTTCTAACTTAAATTTACATTTCTTTATTCCAGATCAGAATTGTTTTCTGTCTTGTTTGGCAAATGTTTTCACCTTTTTATAGAAAAGCGTTTAAAAACAACTTTTTAAGAACGTCTTCATATTTTTTCCTACTCCATTCATAGGTGAACAGAAGTCTTGAAAGCAGGAGTAAATACTACAGATTGCATATGTTTCAGATTGTAATTGTTTAATGGGTATGTAATACCTATGTTTCTTGAATCAAAGAACAAAAAGCTGTGCAGTCAGTGGATTGGGATGAGGCTCTGGTGCATACCTGCCTCAGTGCATATCCTGGCTCTGTTTTCTGAAAATCTGCTCCTTTGGATTATCTACCTTCTTTAAGCTTCACTATCCTTATTTATAAAATGAGATGATAATAACTGACACTTTCTGAGTGCTGGCTGTGTGCCAGATACTTTTGTAAGTGTTTTTCATTGAATTAGCTCATTCAATTATACTCAAATATGTCACTGAGGCATATACTTTACTCCCTTCAATAACAGATGGGAGAATTGAGGCATAGAGAATTTAAGACACTTGACAAGTATTCTACAACTGGGAAGAGACAAAAGCACCACTTGAACCCAGAGCCTGCTCTATTAATTGGTTTGTAAATAACAAAGATTAGGCTCTTTCTAAATACCGTGTTTTCCCGAAAATAAGATGTAGTCGGACAATCAGCTCTAATGCGTCTTTTGGGGCAAAAATTAATATAAGACCCAGTCTTATTTTACTATAAGACCGGGTATAATATAATATAATATAATATAATATAATATAATATAATATAATGTGATATATAATACCGGGTCTTCATATCTATCTATTTGTAGGATAAGGTTCCTTTTGCAATATTAAACTGTCTTTTATTATTTAAAATATAAAACTGAAATAGTAACTCAATTATTTTTTATAGTTCTAGAAGTAAAAATTACATTGTGAATGTATTTACTTTTTTAGGTTAAAAATGTCTGTTTCTAGCTTAAAACTACTCTTAAGATAACTTACCTAAATTAATGAAACAAAATGTTTACATATTTCAAAAGTATTTACTACTCAGATTACCTGGTTTCCAATTATGATGGTAATATTTTAGAACAATTCATACTTAGATAACTGTCTTAAAACTCAAGATTGTTTCAGAATGGTTCATCACTTACCAGCTTTTAACTAACTGCACTGAAGAGGTATTTATTAATCGATCAGGGAGGATATCAATTTCCTTCAGGATATTGGCGAGCCTCACAGGCAATTCTTGTCGCAGAAATGCAAAAGAAGTTCTTTCACATGCATTTTCCGAACCTGTAATAATAATATTTATTTCGTTTTTGGAAACAACTATGTCTAAATGATATATTTGAATAGCATCAACTATCCAATATTGAATGAACACATATATTATAAAATTATATTTCACCCTCAGTTGGGTTACTGTTTATAGACAATTTAGGAGTATCTTCTTCATAGTCTTTCTTTTTATTTTTTTAAGTGACCAATTTGAGAATTATTGTTTTTTTCTTTTTGAAGAGGATTCACTTCTAAGAAGTCAGAATAGCCCACAGCTCTTAGTATTCATTAGAGTGCAGGGTTTGGTCAACACCACAATGACAGTGAGACATCGTTCACAGAGTTGTAGATATGAAACTGGAGGGGGAGATAAGGGGGTAAGGTGGAAGTCGTGATGTTTCCAGACTAGTGATAAATAATAACACATTTAAATCCTTGAAATTTTCCTCCTAATGTTACTGCAGAAAGTTTGTAAATATTTTCAGCAGTAATGCAAATATATGGAAAACTATACCGGTAAAGGAAGAAATGTGTTAGGAACACAGAGATGTACCCTGTGGAGGGTGGCTAAGGGATAAAAATCTCAATTAATTTGAGGCTACTTTATAATATTAGGAATCTTCTCCAAGAAGTACTAAGCCGTGAGGGAATGAGGTTTCTCGTTCACTGTTAAATGCTGACTGAAAGCAAAAAGTATTTTGATGAAAGCTTTGAACTGAAAAAAGAGGAAAGATGAGCTCAAACCATCCAGCATCAGCGGGGCTGCAAGTGACCTCGACCTGCAGGCACAACCTGTCAGAAAGAAAGCAGATCCAGGAAAAGGCAAGGTGCACTAGCGTCAAGGCTCCAGGTTCAGCAGCAAAGCGGACCCCAGTTGGTATTTAGCACTGAACCCAGCCTATCCTGCACCGGGATTGAAAATTAAAGCGGTACCCTAGTCCCAGCTCACCCACCGGGCCCTACGTCCCCCGCTCACCAAAGTCCAGCAGCTGCTTCATGGACAGCGGGGACGGGCTGTAGCGCGAGAAATGCTCGACCTCGCGGGGGACCAGGCCGGCGCTGCTCAGCAAGCGGGCGCTGCGCATCACGAAGCGGGCCGCCTTCATCTTGATGTGCACGAGGCCTGGCAGGAGCTAGGGCTGACTTGAGGGTGAAGACTGACAGGGACAGAGCCTGGAACCGAGGAGGCGGCGGGACGCGTCCGGGAGACGAAGACAAGTATGCTGGCGGGCTGCGGCACCCCGATCTGGGCTGAGGGTCAGGGGTGCTTCGGAGCCGAGGAGTCGGGCAGTGAGTCAAAGGAGACGTGAGTGGCTTGAGACTCTAGTGCTCGATTTGCCACCACCGGCCGCCTCCTGCAGTTTTATTTGTTTCCCGGCACGCTCCCCCCAACTCCAAAGGGGAGGAGTCACTGGGACTTGGAAACACGTCCTGAGCCTGGGACCGAGCCAATCGGCTCAGATGAAGAACTTTGGGCCCCGCCTCCCGGCGGCTGTCCGGACAGTGCCCTGTTGTGAAGAAGGTAGTTGGAAGCCAAAGCGGACATCTGGAGGTAGGTGGGCTGGAGGTCAGCCACTTGGGACAGGGCCCGAGATCGCGTGGGCTGGGGCCCCACCCAGACTCGTCCTTGTTTACAAGTGCGAGACTGTCTCAATGTCACACATTCCCGGCCAGAAACTATTTCCAAGAATCTGGACTTCAGGAGCTCATTGGTCCTTGCTCAGAGCGGGGCTTTTACAGTAACCAATCAGCTGCGTTGAAAAGTATGGACTTCTCTGCCATTGGATAGCGAGGGGAATAACCACCCTAAAGAGTTCTTGCAGCGAGAGATCAGCGCACGTCAGGAACTGGAAGTTGTTTTTGCTGAGACGGCCCAAAATACATTAACTTATTCTTGCGGAGATAAAAGGCCATCAGTTTATTTCTCACCCGTAACACATTCTCTCCATTAGGTGTAACTCTGTTAATTAAAAACAAAATAAAAAAGGGATCAATTTGTCAGTCTGACTCACCTGCTTTTCCTCCCATCACAATATTTGCTCGCTCAGTTCCCCTGTATAAAATATTCTTAATGCATATCTTTGCTTAAGACATTCTTTTCTATCCTTAAAAGTCCAGCACAAACTATGTGCTACAAGAGACCTTTCCTAATTGCTTCACCTTACTTCCTTTCCCAAATATGGCTTTTGTCACTTATGATATTATAGTGTAGCTGTTTATGTTCTTATATTGTCCCTCTCTGCACCCCTTCCTCTGAAAAGGATCAGGGTTGGTACCATGTCTGATGCATCTTTGTGATTCCCACCCACCCTGCTTTATTGCTACTCCAGCTTAAACAGTTGGGGAAACAAATTGCATTTCCACTTGCCGGTGAGCCTTGATACCACTATGAATTATATTTTTATATTCTGAATCCTTTGTTACATATTTGCTTAGCCTGATAAAGCAAAAACAAAAACAGAAAATGTGTTCCAGAAGCCAAAAGACTAAATCAAATTCTCGGATGAAGCAAGTAAATTTAAGGTAAAAATACCTGCTTTTGCCTGGAATAAATCCTAAGAACAAAATAGAAAAGCATGCATTTGCTTTTTCTTACCATGTGTGTGGGATTTGGAATAAGCCAAAATGTGTATTATAAAGACTTATACTCTTTAATCTGCAGAGGAAAGGTAATGGAAATGATGCATTATAAGCAGTTCTAATTTAGAAAAACCCCATTGAGTGCTTGGCCTGGCTTACCCAGTACTACTGACCTATGGCTGGGCGATGATTAAAAGTCAGGTGAAGTCTTATGATGTTCACAGAGTGCCTCAGGGCTAAATGTGAACCAGGTTCACCAAACTTTTGTCTCCATGTCATCCCATCCAATAATATTTATCAGGTTACTGTCACAGTGCATTACATTCTTTAATGTCATTTCTCTATTATGGGAACTGTTGTTATAATTGGCAACATTTACGGTAGCTGGACTGGAATAGCCAGGTCACGCTGTTTACCCAGTTGGCTAAGACACTATGTGTTGCAGGTATACCCTGCTTTTCAAAAGTTTGTTACATCACTTTGCTTTTACGAAAGACCTGTACCTATTTTCAATAACCGAAAGAAATCCAAAGAGGATTTTTGCTTTTATAAAAGAAAAAAGGGGGGGGGAGTGAAAATAACATTCAGTGTTTGTTTCACAGGGAGCTTTATCCACAGCAACGAGAGTGGCACCACCAAGCTCCTTCCCTGGTAACTAAACTCAGTGTTTCAGCATCAAGCCACCCTAGCTTTGAACTGTATCTGTGAACATCCGTGCTTTATCTCAATTTATTTTGTGCATCTGTTAGCAAGATGTGTGCTAAGGTATCATAAAAGTCTAAGAGCCTGTGAGGGTGTTACACTTAGCATAAAACTGGATATAATTAAGAGGATTTGGCAGCTTATTTTTGGAGACTGGGAATGCTCAAAATTTTTTCCATATAAATTAATGGTAATTGTTTCTTCCCTTAATGCCACTTTAGGTTAAGAAAGATTTCATAGGAACACTTTACTTTTGGAGAGCGGGAGGGGGGGGGGAAACCTGTACCATGATTAGAGAGTGACTCATTTTCAGGCTGACCACAAATCTTGGAGGCGATCCAGTTGCTACAGAAATAAAACAAAGGGACTTATTTTGGGGCAGTGGGTATGGACAAATCTGAGCATTCATTTGAGGAAAGGTTAACCATGAGAGGACTATCAAATGATTTGGTGCTAATGGTCGGAGGGGAGTGTGACAAAGTTTCCCCTTGTCACAGAAAAGTACATAGCATCTCTGCTTGAGGCATTCAATTCCTGAAGTTTTCAGGGGCATGCGTACTTAGAATTAAATGAATTCTATCCAACTTGCCTGGCAAAACCTGTTAACAAAAGGCTACTGGTAGAGCTTTAAGAATGCAAGTCACACTTTTGCCAGAGGGCTAGGCATGTCCAATTTGACAAGATGCATCAAGACCCTTAAAGAGATGCCTATTCAACATTTCTACTGCTAGGATCATATTCCAAGGAAGCCACTGAAAATATACATAACAGGAACTTCAAAAGCCATGATGGAAAGATGAACAGAGTTGACTATAGAATATTTAAAGTTAAAAAAGGAGCAGCAGACTTGGAGAAAATACTTACAAAATATGTAACAGGCAAATGATTATTTAAGAAGTGACTATTTCAGCCAGGAACAGTCATGATCTGTTTCCTCATGGAGAGTATAGACTTGTGGGGGAAACAGACATTGCAAAAACAAATGGATGATAAGCATGTACATTAAATTAGGACAAGAGCTATGAAGAAAATGCATCTGAAGATTATTGTGGGCTGGATCTTCCTTAGATTTGGTGGGCAAGGAGGGTCTCTTTGACAAAGTGATGATTGTAAGAGATGGTGCATTCTTCTATTGGGGAATATAAGGGAATGTTGGTGAAAGTATATTAGTGAAGAGATTGGGGGAAGCATGGCCTAAATCACTTTTTGATGTTTTTTATAATTGGTGTTTTAGAGGATGTTAGGTGCCAGGAGTTGGACTAGATGCCTTGTTGGATGCAAAAACATCTTCTCTCAAGTGTCTCAGACTAATGGTGGGTGATGGAAAACAATAGCCAACTTTGTGTTTGTTTGTTTTTTTAACTTATGAGACTTTCATTTAATCCTCAGGGCAAAGAACTCACAAATAATGCATTAAAAAACAGTTCATAAAAGAGATCAATCAACGTGTCATGTTGGTGGTGATAGTAATGGTACTGGATGGCAGTGATGCCAATGGAGTTCAGGGGTGAGCTTTGTTGGGGGTCAGGGAATGCTTCCTCTGAGAATTGGGATGACCTTAGAAGGATGAGCACGAGTTGGCAAGTTATTGGTAGACAATGGGAAAGGATGTCTAAGCCTGAGCAAAAGCACAAATATAGCAGCTAAGGATATAGTAGAGAAAGAATAAGTAGTTTAGTCTGGCTGCTGTCTACAGTGCCTGTAGGTAGGGCGAAATGGGAGGTCAGGGTTATATCATGAAAGTCTTAAATCTGGTCTGAGGACATTGAGATCCCAGGAGCAGGCAGCATGAAACAGTTGAAGCTTGTTAAGCAATGTGCTGCCTGCTCAAATTTGTTAGCAGTTAAAAATTCAGTGCAACTAGATTTCATTCAACAACCATTATGTATCAGGCATTATTACAGGTTCTGGGGACATAAAAATGAAAAAAAGTATAGCCCTTGTCTTCAAGTATAGGAGAAAGACATGTAAATAATCTAAAGAAAAAATAGTGCGATGCATATAAGGTATGTTTTTTTGGGGGGGATGGGGGAGGACAAGCAGGAAAGACTTCCTTGGAGGAGGTGACATGTCATCTGAGTTACAAAGATTGAATAGAAGTTCATAGGCAGACAAACAGGAAAGGTGTTGGGGCAATGGGGAGAGAGAATGAAAAGGGCCATTTTGTTGGTAGACTCTAGCCTTTGTCAAATCTGAGAAGGAAAAATTTTTGTAAAGTTCTCTGGTGTTCTGAGCCTGCACTACTGGGAGGGAATGATTTCATTAATAGAAGCAGGGAAGTCAAAGGATAGGTTGACTGAGGACGGGGGAACACAAATGATGAGTTTGTTTAGCAACACTTTGAGTTAATGAGAAACCACTGGGGAAACAGTCATGGCTGTCATTATTGGTTAAGGAAAGATGAGAACTCAAAGGCTATTAAGCTGTTTCTGAGAAATGAAGATAAATGGCTGAGAGCCTCTCCCCAGTTTTTCTACACAAGGCTCCTATTAACCCACAGCTGTATCTCACCTTTTTTTGTTTGTTTGTTTCTTTCTGTGCATAATACTTCCTTCTAGAACAGCACTTGGTTTCATTCTTGGCCTCCTTACTCTTAGTTATCAAGGCCAAATACTTCCCTCACTAAAGCAACATCAAAAGAAAATAGTTTATTCTTTTTTGCATCTGCGGCTCCAATGTCATCAGGAAAAAAGCTAGTGAATCCTGAAGCTACATCTTGATACACCTTGATTTTTTGTGGAAAGACAAGAAAAAATGTTTGTCTTAGTTCCAAATACAGACTTAGCACTCTTCCCAATTGTGTTTGGTGTTTGCTTTTACAAAGTAATAAGTGAAGGTGAGCAAAGGAAATGAAAAATTAACTGAAGAAGCAAAACAAATATGTAATAAAGGCAACATGCTCATACTAAAGAGTGAGTAGGAAAATAAAAAGTAATAAGGTAATGGGATATCATTGTTCTGCCATCAGATTGGCAAATAATGAAAAAGGCTAAACACATCTCATGTTGGCAAGTCCTGGGGAAATGAACATTCTCCTACACTATTTGTGGGAGTGTAAAATTGGCAAAATTTTTTTTTGGAAGGCAATTGGTAGAATCCATAAAAATTTTAAGGACAGATACCTCATGTTTCAACATATTCCACTTCCAGAAACTTATCCTACAGTTTTACCAACAGAGATCATAAAGATATATGTAGAAGACTGTCCGTTGCAGTATTACCTGTAAGAACAAAAATTTGAAAACAAACAACTTGTCTACTCTTGGGGGAAGAATATATAAGTGATGTACCCATGCACTAAAATACTTGCTGTGAATTGCAAGGAAGAAGTGAAGTTAGCTGACAGCATCCAGCTGCAGAGCCTTTGAGATCCAGGCAGTATTTGAACCGAGGTCACACTCTTCCTATGCAGCCTGCAGTGATAGATAAGCACCTAGGGCTGGCCATTTCTCCTCAACGTGGGACTCAACTAATGGGAATTATTTGCTCTGAGGACCTCTCTTGGTTGGCCAAGGCTCTGTCAGATTTGCATGGTGGTCTGAGTCTGTCCCTCCTTAATTCTGCTTTCCACCCCGTATTTCCTTTCAAGGGGTCATATGTGTACCACTATCCCTACCCAATGCTGCTTCCTTCCCCTTAGCTTTACATAGGCCATCCCTCTGCCAACCCAGCTGGGAGCTCCAGAGCAAACGTTTCCCATTAGAGAAATCCTACATTGGGTAGAGATAAAGGATATTTCCCTGGTCCTTGAATATACTGAGGTCTGACAATTACATTTGTGAACTCATCCTAGAAAAAGTGCTACATACGTCATTGCTGAATATCACTACAGTCACCTTTGAAGTACTCCCCTTGGGAAGCTATACATTAATACCAGTGCTTAGTCCACCCTTCAAAGCAATTTTGGAACTCTTTTTTTGGAATGGCCATCAGAGCTGTTGTCGTATTACCTTTGATGTCCTGAATGTCATCAAAATGTCTTCCTTTCAATATTTCCTTTATCTTTGAGTAAAGAAAGAAGTCATTGGGGGCCAGATCAGGTGAGTAGGGAGGGGGTTCCAATACAGTGATTTGTTTACTGGCTAAAAACTCCCTCACAGACAGTGCCATGGGAGCTGGTGCACGGTCGTGATGCAAGAGCCATGAATTGTTGGCAAAAAGTTCAGGTCATTTTCGTCTAACTTTTTCATGCAGCCTTTTCAGCATTTCCAAATAGTAAACTTGGTTAACTGTTGGTACAAATTCATAATGAATAATCCCTCTGATATCAAAAGAAGTTAGCAATATCATTGCAACAAGTTTGCGAACTTCATTGTCAGACCTCGTATATATAAGGATTTACATACCTGGCGATTGGAGTTTTAAGTAATCCCACATTAGCTGTCACAGTGGGGAAAGCCAAGTATAAGCCTCTGAAACTGCTCCCGACTAAGACAGCAAATATAAAACAATATGGTATCATGGTAGGAATGATGGAGATTAGTTCCTTCTTCATAAGTATCTCAAGAGATGGTAACTGCTATGCAAGACATGGTATTTTTTGCTAGAGAAGATTAATATGGCCCCAGGAATGTCTTATACAGCCACAGACTGAGTGAATGTATGCTTTTATTTCTACCAAACAAAAACCCTAAATCCTCTTGCACTCCAGTCTCAGCATCTGCTTACCAGAATATCTAGACTGATTTCATCTATGTTAGAAAATTGTCCTCTACATTTTGTTAATTGTGAAAAGTGTGTCACAGACCATCATGTATATAACATGGTAAAATTTTTATGAAATCAAAGGAAGAAAGGGGGTAAAGGAGAGGAGAAGAGAGGAGAAGAAAGGAGAGAGAGAGAGAGAAGGAGAACGGGAGAGAGGGAGAGAGAGAGAGAGAGAGAGAGAGAGAGAGAGAGAGAGAGAGAGAGAGACTGTATATGTGAATATCGGTTGACGTATGTATGTAAAGAGACTGTGAAGGAACCACACCAAACTCTCAATCATGGTATTGGAGGTGTATGGAAGAAAGAAGTCTCACTTCTTACTTTGTATCTCCATATTATACTCTCCATGGGGCATGTCTCAGTGCTTTATAAATTAGAGCCATTAATAGTTCTTGAACAGTGAAAGTGTATGAAATACACTGCTCTGGGAAAGGTTGTTCCCCAGCACTTACTAGCCCTTACATTTTTCTCCTCCAATGGGATTATGAGATAAAGCAACAGTGGGTCGAGGCAGCTAGGAACTAGACCACTGCTCTTGCTAACTATGCTACTGCCAGTTCCGGTGGTCCTGTGTGACTTTCACCTAAGTGCAAAGAATTGGAAGGGTAAGGTGGAGAGAGTGTTTCTAGACATAAATGCCATGCAATGAGTGATGATAGTCTACTTATGGGTAGCTTGGCCTACTGCTATTAAATTGAAAAGCAAAATGGGGATACTGGGAAGCAGTATAATCCTAGGCAACTTCAAAGGTCAGGTGGATGAATTATTTAATGTTCTATACTCACAGTTCCTTGAATTCTTTAATTAATTCCAGTGACCTTGACACTACTGCATTTCTGTTAGTACCCATTTCATTTCCATGGCCACTCCACATGCCTGATTATCTGTCAAAACCACCTCAATCTATGAAAACATGAAGGCCAGTGATTCCCTTTTCCCTGATCCCAATACACTGTCACTTCTTTTTCCATTTAGCTCGTTCCCTGATTCTCTATAATCCTGTTGTGACATTCATGAAAATCTTCTGTCTTAACCATCCCTTTTGCTAATGATATGTCATTCATGTTATGTGTTCCATGTCTTCCCTACCCAGCCTAGATCCCCGGCTTCACTATTTCTTTCATTCTCACCTTTTTCCACTTCTTAGTCTTCTATCTTGGTAATAAATGAACAGGCATCTTTCTTTTCCCTGTGAGTTTTTTCCCCACTTCTTAGTCTTCTATCTTGGTAATAAATGAACAGGCATCTTTCTTTTCCCTGTGAGTTTTTTTCCCATCTACCACATCATAGCACTGCAGGAGATAATAAGCACACAGGCCTTCCCTGAGCTTTGTGTTCCTGGTGGGATCCCTCTCCCCTCGGCTGTTATAACACATCTAGGTGTAGGAGTGAACAGTGGCCATTTGGTTTCACGTGGTTCAGCTAAATGATTCTTTGGACTTAAATGGTACCGTCACATCTCACAGTCTGCCTGGATCAGTCCTATCGTGCTTCAAGCCCTGATTTAACTCAGGGACCACCTGACATTTATTCCCCTAGTTCATCCATTTCCCCTAGTTTCTTTTTCAGATTGTTTTGTGGATTCCCCCAATCTGGCCTAGTCTCTCACTTGCATTGCCCTCTTACAGACATTTCCATTTTGCTTCCTGGAACTCATCTTTTGTCTTCAAACATCCTGAAACCCTAATTTCTCCTCTGAATATCCCTTTATATTCTCGCCACAACTTGAGGACCCCATGTATCATGTAACCTCTTAAGTGTAGGTGGCTTTTCTTCTCAACTCAAAGTATTTCATGGCCTGAAGGTGAGATGGGTGTTCTCTGCTTTTCACACCTTATTTGTGTGACTTCTCTGCGTTCAAAACATTACTCCTCCATTCTCCTTTAAAAACTACAGGACCTTTGAAGACAAGACATTATACAATACCACCAACTACCTTTTCATCGCTGCCTTCTATCAAGTACCGTGCTATTTCCTTACCAGTATCATTGTTGTCATCATTCGTACTGATCTCAACACTACTGTGAATGGTCCATCTACACTTTCACCCCTCAATTCATCAATCGCTTCACCTTATCAATGTCTATTACAGTCTACCTCAGCTACCCATCCCCATGATCATACCCGAGAACTTGTCTTCAAAATTAATACCACCACATCCAAAATATCAAATACCAGCACCCCACTCCCTGTGTACCACTTCCCATGCTTCTGGAGTATTTGACTCAACTATCATCTCAAGTACAATATTTCATACTTACTGGGCCTTCCATTTGCCTTCTTTCATTCCTCTTATGTCTTCTCCTCTTATCCAGTGTGGATTCCATGGTCAACACCATAATTATACTCCTGGGAATCTCGGTCTCTCTCTCTCTCTCTCTCTCTCTCTCTCTCTCTCTCTCTCTCTCTCCCTCCCCCCCCCCCGGGTGAACCAACCCATGTTTAAATGTTGAAACATTTTGTTTTCTTTTGCTTTCATATAAATTAGTTTAGTGTCTATTCTAAGACCTCTTGGTTAATGTGAGATTGTGCCCTTTCCCGCAGGGCTGCATCCATGTTCCCGGAAGTTCATATAGGCCCAAAATTACAGGGCAGGTAGATATATAGTGCTTGGTGTTATCTAGCCATGCTAGCATCTATTGAGATGTTTCTCATCAAATCTGGTCCTAGATAGTTGGTTAACACTGCTGCTTTATCATCCCTTATTTCATCCAAGAGAACTACTTGGGTCTAGTTTTGTCTCTCTCTCTCTGTGTGGCCTCCTTCTCCTCGTAGGTACATGGGCAGCATTTCATTCTGTTGTTCCTAAAACATACGGGACCAGTCTCATGTCCAACCTCTTCAGTACCCCTCTGTTGTGACTGTGCTACATTGGGCTGCAGGGAAGTCTAGAAAGCTGATTCTGCCCTGTCTGCCGAATCCTCCATGAAGCCATTGCTACTCTTGCTATGTTCCTAGGGTCTTGGTGCAGAAAATGAGGTTCAAAGGCCTAGGCCTTGAAGGGATTTGAATATGCAGTAAATATGCAATAAATCACATCAAGCTTTGCACTATTACCTCTCAAGCTAGAAGTGGTTCTCTGGTTTGAGGGTGCAACAGAGAATAAAAGTTGAAGAAAGCTTGACAACAGCTCAAATGAACCCTAAGAGGGGTTAATGTAGAAACCATTCATAGGATTTAGGGATCTGAGAAGAAAAGAAAACATTTATCTCAATTCCTCAGTAAAGCAGATTTCCCAAACTTGTGAAGTATTTTTGGCTTCTTCTCTGAGTCACGATCCAGCTGCCCATGAGTGAGGACGTCATGGTTTTATAAGAAGGTTAGTAGAAAACATGCACGGTTAATATTTTGAATATTATATGCACAAACATAATGCATAAACATATATATATATATATAAAGAAAATACCCCAAAATGTCCATAGTGGTTATTTTTTTAGTGGTAGAATGATCAGTATTTATATTTGCTTTTTGTGTGTGTTTTTCCAAATGTTAAACAATGAAACGTGTGTTACTTGTTAATTATAAAGAAAATAAACTTTATTTCAAGAGTCGAAATGAAAATACCGTGTTTCCCCGAAAATAAGACCTAGCCCGACAATCAGCTCTAATACGTCTTTTGGAGCAAAAATTAATATAAGACCTGGTCTTATTTTACTATAATATAAGACCAGGTCTTAATAATAATATAATATAATATAATATAATATAATATAATATAATATAATATAATATAATATAATATAATATAATACCAGGTCTTATATTAATTTTTGCTCCAAAAGATGCATGAGAGCTGATTGTCTGGCTAGGACTTATTTTCAGGGAAACAGGGTAGATGTAGCAAAAGAACAGGCAGAAGAATTTGTTCAAAATAGGCTTTTGACCGAATTGGATGCCAGAATCAGGACAGGGAATTGGGTCAGTACTCTCCTGCCTTCTATTTCAACCCCCTTGGGCATACCAAGAAGCTTGGAGACTCCAGACCTAAGAAGCCTGCAACTGGCTCTTTCTCTCTCTTATCATTCCTGCCCTTCATCTTCTGTGGACTGACATTGAGCTATCATCAGCTGAAATTTTGCTTCCAGTTCTGTGTCTTGTACCTTTTCTCTTAATTGCTGTCATTGCCTAATTTTTCTGAGATTATCACCAAACAGGACATTTCTTCTCCCCATGACACCCCCCCTCCACCACTAACAGACACACGCACGCACAGAGTCCAAATAGAAAACTCTTACTTGGAAAACTCCAAGTTTTGCTAAAATCCAGTCCGGGTTTGTGCAGCACTGACTGGCTGCCTGAGACAACCTTTTCTGGTGTTCAGGATAATAAAACAAATGCAGTCAGCACCAGGTCATCTGAAAGACAAATTTTAGAGGTCACTTCCTTTTGTGATTTCTTTGCTTAACCCATTTCAAAACTGTGTCAGCATTCCACTGAATATCCAGTTAAAAATGGAAAATGTAGTCAGTTATACAAACATTCCTTTCTTCCTGGTGAATTCAGCGATGCATGTGTCCTGGCCTATTTGTATGTGCAATCCAGTGTATGTCTATGTTTAGCAGTAGAATGACAGATACCCAGATGTCACAGTAAAACTTTGTTTGAAAAATACAAGCAAGGGTATATTATGCAAGTGGTTAGTTCCTCCCTCTCCAAGGTGGCCAGCACCAACAATAGATAACATTCTCTCCTGTTTAGTCTCCTTTGGCCTCAGGGTTCTTCTCAACATAGCACTCTAGAGATCAGTGAATCAGATTTGAGGGATGCAACCCCTTGTTACCCATGGGCTGGGGGTCCAAGCATCCTCTGAGTTCAGGACTGCTGAGAACCACCACCTTCAATCTCCCCTTTCCATTTGGAAGAACTGCCCCTTGGTGAGACTGTCAACAGAAAACATGAAAGCCACTCATTTAACCCAATGCTTGCACTTTTAGAGGGAAAATGAGGCAGAGGAACATGAAGTCTATTAGCTACTAGGAAACATGGGTTTTCTAAATCTCTTTAAGCAGAAGTCTTTGCCACACTCTTCTGGGGCTTGGGAATTCTAAGATCTTTTTTTACATTCGCCTTTCTGACACTTTAGAACTAAGAATGCCTGTTGGTCTTGGCCAAAACCAGGCAACTATGTGAAACTGAGTTTAAAAACAAAGCAGAGAGATGCTGAAAACTCAACAGCTTGTTTCTTCAAGGACACTGATTTTTTTTCCGGTGTCCCCTCATATGCAGAGCCGATTAGAATTTGCCAGAGAGAAAACTAGACTGTCTTTAGCTTGAACAGTAAGGACACGAACCCAGACTTCTTTCCAGTTTAGCCCTTCAGCTTTGAAAATAAACGTGGGGATCTAACAGCACTGAGTTTGGAGAACATGTTTATATTCTCAACTGATGAAAAGGGGACTGGCTGTGTTTCAGTAGTGCTGACTCCAAAGAGGAAAGGTGTGGGGCTCGGCTCCTTTTCTGTGTTCTTTCACCCTGGGACAGCAGGGTCCTATCACCTTTTTTTCAACACACAGGCACCTAAAGTGCCCTGTGTATTGGAACAAAGGGATTGTTTTCTTTAGCGATGGTATTAATTCATAGCTTCACTTTTTGTTTAAAAATAAAAATTAAGCTCCTCTCTGCAGCACACAGGTTTTCATCAACAGCGTGTTAGAAGAAAGAAAGGTAACCAGTCTTGGCAGAAACTAAGCAGATGCTGTGCCTCGCTCCAGCTAAGTAGGTGAAAGGTCTGTCCCACTTCGGCAGCCTGGGCTGCACCGTCTGGCGGTGGAGTCAACAAGGGGAAGTTTACTAGGTGAAGGGTCACTGCTATGGAGCGGCAGTCACTTTCCATGCGTCAGCTCTCAGACATCTAGTTTCTGTTCATGGAAATAAGGCTCACTAGGGGAAAGGTCACACAAACCAGAGCGGGATCTATAATAACAACCAGGGCTGGCCTGCAAGTTGTGTACAAGGCAAGAGGCCAGGCCTGAGGGCTTCCTGGTCTTTAGGAATTCTGCTGCTCAAATGGAAAAACAGAGATTCTAAAGTACTTTAAATATCACCTGTACCGAATACGGCAAAGTGATAAACAGCTTATCGACTGGCAAATTTATATTATGTAAAATAACTTGACAAGACAAGATTCTTTTAAAATGTTCTGCTTTGCTTTAGAATCTTTAACACCTGGCCATTTGAAAGGACTCCAGAGAACCACCTAAGAGAGGGTCTCCAGTTCTAGATTGGGCTTTTTAGATTGTGCCCAATGTACGGGTCATAAAATCAGTGTAATGGGTCACAGAGCATTAAAATAAAACAGAATAGAGAGAAAAAAGTGTGCTGTGATGAGTGAGACTTTTTTCCGGCAGTGGGAGGGGGTCAAGAAGCTTTTGTGTCAGATCTATCTGGATCATGATTTAAGAAGACCACTATTCTAGATTCTAGAAATGAAAGCTTTGCTGCCCTGAGCCCCCACAGAATTTTCTAATTCAAAGTGGTTGTTGGCTTTTTAAACAGTTTGTTGATACCACAGGATGTGGTGGCTGTGAATTGGGAAGCCTGCCATATTATTCTGAAAAAGTGCTGTGCAAACAATGTTCCTCCCAGCTGGGTCCTACAGTGAGTTCAGTAGAAGCATTTCCTCTTGAAACATCAGGGATATAAAGGACGATCGTGACCAACAAACATCTCAAGGTGAATTAATCGTGAAATTCAAATGAGAAAGAAGTTTGTTGCTTACAACTCTGGATGGAATCTTGCCCAGTGTGAGCTCCACTGGAAGAAAATTGAGCTAGCTAAGAAGGAGCCATGAGAGTGCCCTTATTACAGGGTGGTAAATAGGATGACATTGGTAATATCTGGAATGAGCCAAATGGTAGGATTCCAACTGTGAGAGGAAGGGATGTCTCCACTGGAGATGCTGAGTAATAGAATAGAGGAACATTGAGTTTCTATTAGAGAACAAACCTAGAAATTATACGAAGAGAATAGTAATAGTGATGAGGGGCTCAAACTTTTGGATTGGCTTCTCTTTCCCTTACTTAATATCCTTTTTCTTATTTTTATCTTGATTTGAGTGCTTCTGGGTCTATGCTATTTCCTTGGCTGTGAAGTGACACTACTTTCAGGATGGGAGCAATTAAAGAATCTATATCCTACATCAATTTGAAAGGAAGTGGGAGGTCACAGAGTTACACTATATGTGAGCCATTGAATGACTGAGGTTTCCTCATTTTATCTTGATATCTTGACACTGTTTAAGGAAACCTTTATTTTTCTTGTGTCTACATTGAAGAGGAAGGATTAATATAATGTACCCTTTCCTTTAGAGAAAACTGTCTAATGGTTTAATCTATTAGTTTCAATATTTTGATTTATGAAAGAATTGCTTTCAGTGACTGATATTGTTTATCCTTCTTGCCCAGGAAGGGTGGATTTGCTACGTTTTGGCAGCCAAGTGATAATTAAAGCTAATTTCTGCATGGACCTTGAAAAAGGTGACAACAAATAATTGATTTGTTCCTCAAAATTTTTTTCAAGCAAGTATCTTATCTGCCTGGCTGATAGGTAGTCACCTATTGGCTTCAAATCCATTGTAGGCAGTACCAGACCAGACATAGGCAATTTTTCTCACTCAAATGGTGTTTAAACTGTTGTTTCCAGATGACATAGGAGACATATCAGACAAACAACACCTGCAAAAAGAATTGGTAAAGTATTGATTTTTCATCAGTCAAAAAGTTTACTAAGCAGATGAAAAATAATTTGCCTTCACAGTGACATTTACCTAAGGTCTTGCAAGTAGGCAAAAGCATTGTTTTTTCTTAAACATTGAAACTTTAATTACTGGAAAAAGGTTAACATCCAAACCAAGGGTAAATTTGAGGTCACATTAGAAAAATTTATTTTGGTTTGGATGGATTTTTCATCTCGTCTCCACCTCCCCAATCAACCTCTTCCCCCTTCCGCACATGACCATAGTGTCTTATGTTCACATTAATTCTATCAACAGTGAGTAGACTTGGGAATCTCAGTAAATTTTATATTTCTATCACTAAGTGAGATTGTTCAGTTCGTAAAAGGAAGCAGTATTTTATAATAGAGAAGGATGGGTTGAAGACATGGAGATGCTGGGATCTATACTTCTTTTGATATTTACTCATTGATAGCCCCTGAAAAAACAATCATTTGATCTCTCTAGGTCCCAGTTTCCATGTCGATAAAGATTAAGTGTTGTAGATTACCTTTAAGGTGCATTGCTCTCCTACAATCTCCTTGTTTGCCCATTATTGATTTTAAAGTTCCGACTCAACGTGTGAGTAATTGTTGCCTTTCTCACACTGAGAAAGAATCTTTGATAAGAGTTCATTTAATATAAACTCTTTCTTTAAACAGGTACATCTTTGGAGTGTCGTAGACCAACAACCATCTCAGTTGCTAGTTCTGTTCGCTGGAAGAACACAAAATAAATCCAGCCAGGGCTAGGCACATGATTTTGATCCAACTCATTGAATGTTCTCCAGAGGGATTTTGAATCGTGAGTGCTGTAACTGCAAGAACATGGGGGCAGGTGCTGGTCATTTATCTTTAGTGACAGTGGCAGATTTCTCCTGTGTGTGACCCCTGCTGAATTTCTGGCTGCCCAGTCTCAGAGCTCCCTCCATCCTTTCCGAACCTGATCCTCCCACATCCTGTGAAGTTTATGAACAAATTTTCACTCTGATTAACATAATCCGACTTAGGCACTATCAGAACTCTTAAAAATAAGTCAAGAAGGTGGCAATCGATATGCCTGAATGATATGCCGTGAAATGTCCCCACATATTTGGAGGCAAATACCATTATGCCTGTATGTGCTTTTCTACAGTCTTTGGAGGTTCCTCCTTTGCCATTATTCCCAGGCCTTTCACCATCTTGTAGATCTGCAATGGTACTTATCTACAAGGGTTGCCTTACTTCTTACTGTTCTTGACACCGTTCTCTTAATAGTGTAGACTAGGGTTGAATTGCTTTTGGATCCTGTGATCGTATGTTTTTGGTTAAATTTATTGTCAACTAAAACTCCAAAGCCTGCTCTCCTCTGTCCCCCACAAAACACACACTTAACTAATTGAATTTTCAAACCAAATAGTTTTTTAATCTCATCAACCGTGCCTATTCAGATCTCAGTGAATTCAAATTCTATAGCATTGCCTATCGTTTCTGTTTTTTTAAACTTGTGTGTGTCATCTGAAAATTTGACAATACTTTTTTTTACTACATGGCCAGTCCCAGTTGTTTATAAGAATAGAGTTGAGAACCAAGCTATTTAGAAGAACCGTAGAAAACTGTTTTTGGAACAAAATGGAATGGAACAGAATTTTGCAAGATGGAGGTGAAAAAAAGAGTACCATGCTCAAATACATGTTTGCTACATGTTAGTATGCTACATACTAAATTACCGTTTTTGAGATTTAAAATACATATTGATGATTAAAAACTCTAAGAAACTTCCCTCCATATTGACATTGATCAATTAATGTAACATTTCCCAAACTGTGTTCCACTAGGTATTCCTTGATCAAATCAGTTACGACAAGGTGACATAGATAAATATGGTTCTGTAAGTTTTACTGTTAAGACTTACAGAACCATATTTATGGTAATGTCTAATGTGCTACAAGCAAACATTAAAACCACTTTTTGAAAGAAACTAGTTTTTAAAAAACAACATTATTGACTTAAAATCAACTTTATTATTATGTACACACAACAATATATGATCCTTTTACGTGTATATTTTTATTTACTTTTTAAAGATTTTTATTAAAATATAGCTAGCATACAGTATTATATTAGTTTCAGGTGTACACCATAGTTATTCAACATTTATACACTTACAGCAGTGATCACCATGATAAGTCCAGCAACCATCTGACACCCTACCATTCTATCACAATATTATAAACTATGCTGTATATTCCCTATGCTATATATTACTATCTTATCACTTATTTGTTTTATTCCTGAAAATTTGGACCGCAAGTCCCCTTCAACTTCCCGTTTTACATTTTTTAATTGTAATTGACATTAAACATTAGTTTATATTAATTTCAAGTGTACAGCATAGCAGTGAGACATTTATATAATTGAAGAAGTGATCCCCCTGACTAGTCTAGTACCCACCTGGCACTATACATGGTTATTACCATATTACTGACTATATTACTTATGTTTTACTTTACATCCCCATGGCTATTTTGTAACTGAAATTTGTACTTCTTCATCCATCACCTTTTTAACCCTGCCCCCCAACCCCCTCCTATCTATCACCCCGACAAATCTAGTATTCCTCTGACACCATGTACAGTTATTACAATATTAGTGACTATATCCCTCATGCTATACCCTACATTCCCATAACTACGTTTTAACAACCAATTCATTTTAATCCCTTCCCCTTTTTTCACCCACATGCACAACCCCTCTCCCATCTAGCAACCATCAAAATGTTCTCTGTATCTATGAGTTTGTTTCTGTTTGGTTTGTTTGTTTATTTTGTTCTTTAGATTCCACATATAAGTGAAATCAAATTGCATCTGTCTTTCACTGTCTGATGCACTCCACTCAGCATAGTACTCTCCAGGTCCACCCATGTTGCCACAGATGGCAAGAACCCATTCCCTTCCCTAACTGAGCAATATTCCATTGTCTATATGTATCACCTCCTCTTTATCCATTCTTCCATCAACAGACACCAAAGCTACCTCCACATCTTGGCCATTGTAAACAATTCTGCAACAAACATATGGATGCATATGTCCCCTTGAAGTAGTGTTTTGGGTTTCTTTGGATAGTTATAAGGGAGTGGAATTACTGGACCTTTCTTTGTCTCTTGTTATAGCCTTTGTTTAAAGTCTATTTTGTCTAGTATAAATATTTCTACCCCAGCTTTGTTTGTTTGTTTGTTTCTATTTTTATGAAATAACTTTTTCTATCTCTTTGCTTTTCATCTGTGTGTGTCTTTCAATCTGAAGTGAATCTCTTGTAGGAAGCATACTTTGTGTTTTTATCCATTTGGCCTGCCTATGTTTTTGGACTGGAGCATTTAATCAATTTACATTGAAAATAATTGTTGATAAATATGTAGCTATTGCCATTTTATTATTAATAATTTTGATTTTTTTTCCATCTTAAAGAAGTCCTTCTAACATTTCTTGTAATACTGGTTTGATGGTGATGAACTACTTTAGCTTTTTCTCGTCTGCAAAGCTCTGTGTTTGTCCTTCAATTTTAAATGATAGCCTTGCTGGGTAGAGTACCCTTGATTGTAGATTCTTGCTTTTCATCATGTTGAATATTTTGTGCCAATCCCTTCTAGCCTGCAAAGTTTCTGTTGAGAAATCAGATGACAATCGTATAGGGGCTCCCTTATAAGTTACTAGTTGCCTTTCTCTTGCTGCTTTTAGGATTCTCTCTTTGTCTTCAACCTTTGACAATTTAATTATAATGTGTCTTGCTGTGGGCCTGTTTGGGTTCATCTTGTTTGGGACTCTCTGCACTTCCTGGACTTTATGTTTTTGTCCTTCACCATGTTAGGAAACTTTTCAGTCATTATTTCTTCAAATAGGTTCTCAGTCCCTTGCTTTCTCTCTTCTCCTTCTGATACCCCCGTGATGCCATTGTTGTTATACTTGATGTTGTCCCAGAGGTCTCTTAAACTATCCTCATTTTTTTGGATTATTTTTTCTTTTTGCTGTTCTGATTGGTTATTTTCTGTGACATTTTCTTCCAAATCACTGATTTGATCTTCTGCTTCATCTTGTCTGCTGGTGATTCCTTCTAGTGCATTCTTCATTTCAGTTATTGTATTCTTCCCTTCTGACTGGTTCTTTTTATGGTTTCTGTGTCCTTTTTTTATGCTAGCTATCTCTTTGTTGAAGTTCTCACTAATTTTCTTTTGCATCCGTATAACCATTGTTTTGAACTCTGTCTCTGGTGGGTTGCTTGCCTCCTTTTCATTTAGTTCTTTTTCTGGAGTTTTCTTCTGTTCTTTTGTTTGGGATGTATTTCTTTGTTTCTTCATTTTGGCTGCCTCTTTGTGTTTGTTTCTATGTATCAGGTAGATACGCTACATTCCCCAGTCTTGGTCAGGTGGTCTTATGTAGTAGATGCACTGTGGGGCCTTGGCACAGCCTCCCTGGTAACCTGCTCCAGGTGCTCCAGGAGTGTCCCTGGTTGTGGGTTGTGTGTGCTCTCCTGTAATAGTTGAGCCTTGATTGTTATTAGCACATCAATGAGTGGTATTGTCCCTCCAGATGACTGGCTGTGGGGTTTGGCCATGTCCACAGCTCATGGGCTGCTGTGTGGGAGGCTTACCCCACTGAGTGGGATTCACCGCACTGGGCTCTAGTGCCTGTTGAAGCCGCCATTTGTATGTGTGGCTTGTAGAGTTAACTGGATGATGCTCTGCTGTGGTTTGAAGCCAACCTCCAAGTATATTGGTTCTGGGGCCTCTTGAGAGGTGCTCCAGTGCAGGCCCAGGTCACCCATTGCCTGTAACCAGCCGGGAATTACCTAGTAGAAGGTGTAAAGCTATTCATGGTTGTTCACTTCCTGTGCTAAAATTGGAGGCACATAGGACACACTGTGAACTGAGGACACACTGTGAACTGAGGACAGCTACCACCAGTACCAGGCCTCAGGTAGCTCTGCAAAAAGCTAGGATACCATGAAGCCTGCTGCCACCTGCCAGCTCCCTTAAGCTTCAGCCACTGATAAAGCCTCTTGGAGTACGTGAATCAGGTGAGGCAGTGTCTCAGGGAATCATTAAAATGGGAAGAATTGTGGTCACCAGGTTAATGTAGACTCGGTTTGGTGCCAGTGCTAACCCTGTAGTGACTCAGCTGAAGTCTCAGAGCACACTGAGGCCAATATCCTCCCACCTGGCACCCATGAACTCGGATAGTTTTCCAAGAAAGAGTGAAATTTGGGAGGGGCTGGCTGCTTTCGGAGAAAGTGCTTCCACCAGTGTGGGAGTTGGATTGGGCAGGGTCCCAGCTGAGCCAGCAGAGCTGAGCAGCAGAGCTCACCAGGCCAATCAGATTCAGATTTGGTCTGTAGGGGCGGGCTCAACATAGGAAAGATGGCGCCTGCCTGCCGGCTGCGCAGGAGGAGGACTGCTCACCAGGAAAATGCTGCCTGTATTCCAGTTCTCCCCCTGCACACACACACCTCAGTCTGCTCCCAGGCGCCCGGAGTCACCGTCCCTCCGCTGGAGCCCAAGGTGAGTACCTGCGAGCAAATGAGTTTGTGTGCGGGTTGTTTACAAGGATGTCTGGGTTTCCTACAGCCTTCTATCCCACATGAATGGCTGGAATTCCTACTATTTGTCACAGCCAGATGTTGTGGGGGCTCCTCTTCTCAGCACCAGTGCTATGGGCTGGGGAGCCTAGTGTGGGGGGGCTAGGGTCCCTCACTCCTCCGGGGGGTACCTCTGCAGTCGAGATATACATCTTGATTCTCAACCACCACACAGAGGTTTGGGACCAGCCCGTTCTGCATCTCCACCCTTCCTACCAGTCTCGACATGGCTTCTTTATATCCTTAGTTATAAAACTTCTGTTCAGTCAGACTTCAGATGGTTCTCCAGGTTGACTGTTCATAAGTTAATTGTAATTTTAATGTGTTCACAGAAGGAATTAGGCACAATGTTTATCATTCCACCATCTTGGATCACTCCCTAAGTGTAATTTTTAGAGTTTTGACAAATGTGTGTGTGTGTGTGTGTGTGTGTGTGTGTGTGTGTATAAACATTACCACAGTTAAGATATAAAACATTTCCATTATCCCCCAAGGTTTTCCTCACACTATTTTGCAGTCAGTCTGCTCTGACCCATGGTTTTAGGCAACTGCTGATCTTTTATGACTATAGATTAGATTTCCTTTTTTCTAGAATCTCATATAGACGGTATCATACAGCATATAGTTTGTGCCTGGCTTATATTACTAAGCAGGTTTTTGAGATTCATCTGTGTTGTTTTACGTATTAGTAGTTCATTTATTTTATTGCTGAGTAGTATTCCACTCTATGGATGCAACACAACTTGCTATCATCTATTTGCCTGTGATGGGCAGCAGGACTGTTTCTAGTTTTTAGCTATTATAAAGAAAATTTTTATGAACATTGTATATGATTTTGTGTGTACACCAGCAGTGTATGAGAGTTCCAGTTTTTCCACATTCTTACTACTTAATATAATTACTCTTTTTCATCTTAGCCATTCTAGTGGGTGTGAAGGGCCATCTCATTGTGGTTTTAATTTGTACTTCTCTGATGACTAATGATGTTGAATTCATGTTCTATTGGCCATTTGTGTATCCTCTTTTGTGAAGTTCCTGCTCAAATATTTTGTCTATTTAAAAACTGAGTTGTTTGTCTTCTTATTGATATCTAAGATTTTTCATATATTCTGTATGTTTCCTTTTCCAGATATATATGACATACAAAATGCACATGTGTCCTATATGTTATATATGTATGTGTATATATAAACATATATATACACACATATACATACACACACATGTATATTGGATACAAACACAAAATATGTTGGAAATATATATATATATATATATATATATTTTTTTTTTTTAGATGTTTTTTCCTAGTCTGTGCTTCTCCTTTTTGTTTCTTAAATGGTGTCTTTCTAAAAGCAAAAGCTTTGAATGTTGAAATTAAAATTTTCAATTTTTCTTTAACATTCCCTTTTTCAGCCTTTCTAAGGAAAGTTTACCTACACCATGGTCAAAGGAAATAGTGAGTTTTCTCTTGTATTCTCGTGTTGGCTGATTTCAGCCATTGTATTAAGACTTCCCTCATTCCCTTCCTTTCCACAAACTCATCATGAGTTGTCTGGAAAAGAGAGTAAGCTTCCAGTTGTTGGGGGTCTTCATCAGCTAATGTGACAGGAACATGGTTAGACCTGATTTAAAAAAAGAAAGAAAGAAAGAAAGAAAGAAAGAAAGAAAGAAAGAAAGAAAGAAAGAAAGAAAGAAAGAAAGAAAGAAAGAAAGAAAGAAAGAAAGAAAGAAACATTTGTAATATGTAAGGCCTTACACCAGAAGAATACTCTGAAAGTCCTTTCTTTTTCACCCTATTAAGTTTTCTAAAGATACTCTCTGTCACCGTGTTGGAAATTTTTTTCAATGCACAATTATCTTTGCTGATTTTGCTTATTTGTGTGCCTGTTTCTCTTCTGATTCACATTAGACTGTAAGCTTTTCTGACTTGCTTACCTGTGTTGAGTGAAAGAATGAACCAGTGGAGGCAAGGTTGCAAAACAGCTGACAGGTATTGGCATCAATTTGGGGTTTGGGGCTCCCACAACTTCAGCCTCTGGAAACCTTCCCTCTCTGTCACTTTGACACACTTCATTTGTAAATTACTGTATGGGGGTAAGCCATTTGCGTAGAATCACTAAACCCATTTCTTTAGGGAGGCAATCTCTTTTTCCCCACTTTAATGGAATTGGGATTCTCTGAACTGTCTGTGTTCACCCTTTCATGGGTAAGAGAGGGGTTAATGGGAAAATTATTAAAAAGATTACATCTTTCTATAATTTTCTCTCTAGCCTTTTAGATGGGCAATTAGCAACAGAATATTGGTTTTCTTAGATTGCTGCCAGGTCGCATAAACTTGGTTAAAGCAGTCCTGTTGGCAATCTAGAAATTTTTTTTTTTTTTTATTGGTGTTTATCATTCAGCTGCTGAAATTCACACTGGGTGAAACTTGGCATGACAGCTCTCAGCTCAGTTGCAACTTAGAAGAAAACAGATTCTGCTTTGCTTAAATTGTTTTCGATTGACTGGGTAAGAATAAATTAAAGGTTCGTGTAGGTAATAGCTTCTGAATTCAATTAAAAATATCATCATGCAGCTGCTTTCTTTTTTTTTCTGAAAGTACAGAAATGATTTTGAGTTACTTAATTGATTTTCTTACGAAGTTTTTTGACTGACAGATTTAGCCTAACTCTTCCTCAACATTTTTCACTCACAGCAATATAGCAATAGAAAATGGGAGTTAGAAAAATTTTTAATTATTCTGCTATAGTAATCTCAAAGTTATAAAATCTTAAAGGTCAGTCAATTCATCTCTTCATTTGTTTACTCATTCAAACATTGATTCATTGATCGAACATTTACCTCTTAATTTGGGCCAGGTTCACTGCACAAGAGTGTAATACTTATCAGACTTGGGATTTTTTTTTGTTGTTGTTTATAAATGACCATAGTTTGCTATTCTGTAAGTTTCAAGCAAGCAGGAGCCATGTCTATTTTATTAACTGCCGGATAGTGAGTAGTACCAAGAGTAGTGGGTGGTGCATCGTAGACTTTTGATAAGTATTTGGTGGAAGGATGGAAAGAAGGCAGGAAGGCAGGAAGGCAGGGAAGGACTGAGGAAGGAAGAAAGGACAGAAAGTTAGCAAGGGCAGAGATTATGATATGTTCTGTGCACTGCACTCTTTGGGCAGGAAGAGACTGGGAACACATATACCCAGAGGCCAAGGTTAGCCAAACTTCTTTTTTGTTCAATACAGGTCAATGGAAATTTCAGAAGATGTTTTCCCTCTTAGACATATCGGCAAATCATGTTTGCTAAATCAAAAGGGGAATTTGTTAGGCGCCATGCTATGCCATAGAAGTCAGGCTGTATTCTTCCTATGGGAGAGGAGAGCAGCTGTGCATATTTTTCTCTAGCTGGGGGTAAGAGGTCTAGACTCAGAGGTGGGAGCCTGGAATCTTATTCTATCTCTATGCTCAATTTGTTGCAAGACTATGGGCAACTTGCCTAGTCTCTCTGTGCCTGTGTTTTCTCACTTCAGAAAATGAGGATGATTAAAGGAATACTTGCTTTGTTGAATTCTGTGAGGCGGAAATGGATATCTATGTGAATGCGCTTGACAAAAAAATTAAGTTATTTGGAAGTAATTTTTGCTGGTGCTGTGGCTAAGAATTGGGATAATTCTGCATGCTTCAATCCCCCCCCCAAAAAAAAAACACCCTGTGTCTAATTGACAAAAACAGGCATTACGAAAGAAGCTAAACCCCAACCTGTATATATTATGTGTTTCCATTTATCTCAATATCAAAAGCGGTCAAAACTAAACTTTAGTGCTAAAAGTCAAGGTATGCAGAATGGGAGGAAGGGGCATGTGGGTTTTGGGGGTGCTGCCAGTTCTTTCTTTACTCGGTTGGTGATTGCAGGGGTAGTTATATGTGATAATTAATTGACCGATGGATTTATGTTTTGCAACTTTTCTTTATGTATGTTATGCTTTGATAACAAAAGTTTAAAATACGACACAGGAAATATTTACAAACCACCCCAAATTCAGCTACTCAGATATAATCACTATTAACATTTTGATTTCTGCTTTTCTAATTTTTTTCTTTTTCTACATAGACACTGAACTGCTATCCCCCCAAAAAAATTCCCACAAAAACATTTATAAATATAGAAACACAGTAATTTTACATTTTTATATAAAAGCAGGGTTTGGGTACATATATAGTATTATTTTATAACCTGTTTTTTAAAATGAGTATGAAAATGGGTTTGATGTTTTTCTCAATTACTAGAAAATGTTCAATAAAATATAAATAATACAAATATATGCAAAGAAGAAAGTATAATTCACCTTTAACCTCACCACTCAGAGAAAAATGACAAATTTGTAACAGATATTGCAAGTGTTTCCCAAAGTACTTTAACAAAATAGAACATCTGATTCTGTCCTTCAGATCCAATTTTGCAACTTACTGTAGTAAAGATGTTGGGTTTTTTTAAAAAAATAAAACACTCTCTGCTAGGCCTAATGGGGTGTCTGCCTCTTGGTCAAGAGGCATGCTTGAATTTGGCTCTTGACTTTATAGGTTCGCAAAGTTAATATTATAAGTTAACCAGTATCTGAGAGTCCAATTTGAAAGACTCAAACTTGCAAGATACAAACTCAAATCTGGAATACCAAAGGTGTTCCTCTTTCTCCAATTACACAAGGGGCTCTTTCCATCTTTGTTCGGCTTCTACTTAAATAACAACTTATTGGAGGCCCTCCCTAACCATCTTTTTAAAAGCGGCATACCCTATTACCCTGACACTATATATCCCCTCTTTTATGTTTTCCCTTGGCACTTACAGTTATCTAACATTACATTAAACACTTAGGTACCAGAATACTAGCTAGGGCCTCTTTGTTTTGTTCAACCATGTCTGGGACATAATATATGCTTGATCCGTTTTTGTTGAATGAATGAAGTGTCTCCCTAAATGGAACACAAATTAATTACCATCTTTGCTCATTATCCACCCCTACGCAAGTTTCTTTGGGAAATGTGATCAACAGCAAGAGGTACTGTATTGCCATACTAGTTTCACCACGAAGAACGCACATATCAATAATACATACTTTTGATTGTAGAGGCACCTTGGTCTACCAGTTATCAACTTACAGCTCATGAAGCCAGAAAGATTCTTGGAACTCTTTTTAATATTTTAAAAAGGCTAGTGAAACCCATGCAGTTATTCTTAATAAGGCTGTGGGGGAAACTAAAATAGATAATCCAGAGGTGGAAAATTTCTCAAGTCACGTTGATTTGGTTATTTTTTTCCATAGTATTCCTAGGCCCAAAGAAATTCCTAACGCTTCTGTTTTTTCAATATTTACATCCATACAACTTGAAAATAATAGTTTTTATGGTATCTGAGTGATGTTGCTATGTCACAGTGCCCTTGTGAATTTTTTACAGTACTCCGGAGGTGACTTGTCACACAATTTGGGAACCATGGAACTGCCCAAAGCTTCTAAACAGTGTGAGTTTGCCATATTACAAAAGGCAAGTTACGATAATTGTGGTTTAATTTGGCCATTGATGACATCATAGGAATTCCGGGGTCAAGAATGCTGAGCCAGATGCAATACTAAGAGCGCAAGTTGAGTGGTTATAGTGTTTGACTTGAACGGGTTGATTCCCTGCCACAGTGACAGCCAAGATTAAGCAACCAAGAGTTCTAAGGGACTAGATTCTTACTTAATCGTGTTTATAAGTAGCCCTGCAAACCTGTTGTTTTTGTTGTTGTATAGCAATTTCTGCGATTTCATAATACTATCATAAACTTTGCTGCTACTAAATTATTTGCAATTTGTACTAACATTGACCAAAAAGTAATGATAATCGGGGCAGATCACACTACTTATTGCTTAATACATACGCAGCTTATTAGGGAGACAAAATCTTTTAAAGACTCTACTGACATGAGGGCAAGGCAGATGAAATAAATTTTTAAAAGTCACATTGGTGGGGAAAAGTTTGGGAACAATTATTTTAGTCCTTTGGTTAAATAGGATGCACCTTATCTTATTAGTAAAGTATTTACAAACTTACATTAGGGAGAGAGAAAAAGTGGGGGCTACCTGTGCAGAAGATAACCTGACTTCATTATGTGGTGGTTTTGATGAGGGTGACATATTTTTATCTTCCTCCCAGACTTTGAATTCCAGATTTCCATACACGTTCAACCGACTTCTGTTGTGGGCACTTAGACTTGAGGGTCTAGGGATGGTTTGAAGCAATAGTTAGTTTCCTGTAGTATGAGTTTGAGGCTTTGCCTATTTTCATTCGTAAGATTAGATTACAAAAAATTCGGCTGGTGCTTCTCTTCTCATTTTGGTCCTGTAATAAAGACTACAGTAGAAATTAATGAAATAGAGAATAGAAAAACAATAGAGAAAAATCAATGAAATAAAAAATTGGTTCTTTGAAAAATGAACAAAATTGGCAAAACTTAGGCTAGACCAACCAAGAAATAAGGGAGGATTCAACATTAAAACTTGGACTTGAGGGTCCAAGGAATGAAAAGGGGAACATGACTACCAACCTTACAGAAATAAAATATGACTAAAAGGAAATAATATGAGCATTTACATGCCAATAAATTAGATAACTTAGATTAAATGGACCAATTCTTACAAAGGCATAAACTACCAAAACTGACTCAGTAGGAAATATAAAATCTGAATAGACCCATAACAAGAAAAGAAATTTTATTAGGAATCAAAACACTATGTACAAAAATATCCAGGCTGGGATAGTTTCACTGATGGACTCAACCAAACATTTAAAGAATTAATACTAGTTCTTCATGAACTCTTCCAAAAAATAGAAGAGGAGAGAACGATTCCTAATTCATTGCATGAGACCATTTATATGTTAATATCAAGTCCAGAAAAAGACAACTGAAAAAAGGAAAAATACGGACCAGTATCTCTTATAAATATACATACAAGTCCTCAACAAAATATTAGCAAACTAAATCCAACAGCATATGAAAATACACCTTGATTATACATATACATATGATTTTATACCTTGACCAAAAGGTATTAATACAAGATTAGTTTTTATATCCAAAAATCAATTAATGTAATATGACATGTTAATAGAATAAAGGACAAAATCCCACCTGATCATCTGAATAGATGCAGCAAAACCATTTGACACAATCTAATACCCTTTTATATTAAAGGCACTTTAAAAATTATGAATAGAAGGGAACTTTCTCAACCCAATAAAAGGCATCAAGGATAAGCCCAAGCTACTATTACACTTACTGATGAAAGATTGAATGTTTTCCCCCTAAAATCAGGAACAAGACAAAGACATCTGTACTCATCAATTCTAGTCAACATTGTACTGGGGATTTTAGCCAGTGCATTTAACCAAGTGAAATAAAAGGTATCAAGATTGGAAAGGAAGAAGTAAAACTATCTCTATTTGCAGATGACATGATCTTGTATTTAGAATATCCTAAGGAATCCACTAAAATCAGTTGTATTAAAATCAGTAAGTTGTACAAGATTGCAGGATACGAGATCCATATACAAAAATCAGTTGTATTTCTATACACTAGAAATGAATAACATTTTATTCTTAGAAGATTTTGGTTAAAATATAGCTAACATACAATGTTATATTAGTTTCAGGTGTACACCATAGTTATTCAAAATTTATATACTTAAAGAAGTGATCACCATGATAAATCCATAACACCAAACAACACTATCACAATATTATTGACTTTATTCCCCATGCTGTACGTTACATCTCTGTGACTTACTTGTTTTATACCTGGAAATTTGAACCTCTTAATCCCCTTCACCATTTTTCCTCCCTTTTAAAATTTTTCAATTACAGTTCATGTTCAATACTATTTTATATTAATATCAGATATACAGTGTAGTGGTTACACCTTTATATAATTTAAGAAGTGATCCCCTGACTAGGCTAGTACCGACCTGGCACTATACATAGTTATTACAATATTATTTGACTATATTCCCTATGCTGTACTTTACATCCCCATAACTATTTTGAAACTACCAATTTGTACTTCTTAATCCCATCCCCTTTTTCATCCACACCCAATCTCCCTCCCATCTGGCAGCCATCAAAATGTCCTCTGTATCTGAGTTTGTTTCTGTTTTGCTTGCTTGTTTATTTTGTTATTTAGATTTCACATATAAGCAAAATCACATTGCATTTGTCTTTCTCTGTCAGCACAATACCCTCGAGGTCCATCCATGCTGCCGAAGATGGCAAGAACCCCTTCCCTTCCCTGGTCAAGAAATATTCCATTGTATATATGTACCACTTCCTCTTTACCCATTCTTCCTTTGATGGACGCACAGGCTGCCTCCACCTCTACGCCACTGTAAACAATGCTGCAATGAATACATGGATGCATATGTCTCATTTAAGTAGAGTTTTGGATCTTTTTGGATAAATATCCAGAAGTGGGATTACTAGGTCCTTCTTTGTCTCTTCTTATAGCCTATTTTTTAAAATCTATTTTATCTGGTGTAAGTATTGCTATGCCGGATTTTTTGTTTGTTTCTATTTTCATGAAATATCTTTTCCCCATCCATATACTTTCAGTCTGTGTGCGTCTTACGATCTGAATTGAGTCTCTTGTAGGCAGCGTATGTAAGGGTCTTGTTTTTATTTTTTTATCCATTCGGCCACCCTATCTTTTGATTAGAGCATTTAATCCACTTGCATTTAAAGTCATTGTTGATAGATATATAGTTACTGCCGTTTTATTATTCATATTTTTGATCCCTTCTCCTTCTCCTTCTCCTTCTCCTTCTTGTCCCTCTAACATTCCTTGTAATACTGGTTTGGTGGTGATTAACTCCTTTAGCTTTTTCTTGTCCAGAAAGCTCTTTATTTCTCCTTAAAGTTTAAATGATAGCTTCGCTGGGTAGAGTAATCTTGATTGTAAGTCCTTACTTTTTATCACTTTTAATACTTCATGCCAATCCCTCTGACCTGCAACATTTCTGTGAGAAATCAACTGACAGTCTTGTGGGAGCTCCATTGTAGATAACTAACTGCTTTTCTCTTGATGCTTTTAAGATTCTTTGTTTGTCTTTAACTTTTGGGATTTTAATTATGATGTATCTTGGTAAGGGCCTGTTTGGGTTCACCTTGTCTGGGACTCTCTGCGCTTCCCGGACTTGAATATCCATTTCGTTTGCCAGGTTAGGTAAGTTTACTGTCCTTATTTCTTCAAATAGATTTTCAATATCTTGCTTTCTCTTCTCCTTCTGGTATCCCTGTGATGTGAATGTTGGTACGCTTTATGTTGTCCTAGAGGCCTGTTAAACTGTCCTCATTTTTTGGGGTCCTTTTTTCTTTTTGCTGTTCTGGTTGGATGTTTTATGCTATCTTATTTTCCAAATCATTGATTCGATCCTCTGCTTCATCTAATCTACTATTGATTCCCTCTAATGTATTCTTCATTTCAGTTATTGTATTCTTTATTTCTGATTGGTTATTTTTTATGTCTTCTATCTCCATTCTTATGTTTCCTAGCTCTTTGTTGAAGTTCTCCCTGAGACCACTGAGTATCCTTATAACAAGCATTTTGAACTCTGAGTCTGGTAGATTACTTGTCTCCATTTTGTTTAATTCTTTTCCGGGAGCTTTGTTCTGTTCTTTCATTTGGGACATGTTTCTTTATCTCCCCATTTTGGCTGTCTCCCTGTCTTTGTTTCTATGTATTAGGTAGGGCTGCTATCACTCCCTGACTTAGTAGAGTAGCCTTATGTAGTAAGTGTCCTCTGGGGCCCAGTGGTGCAGTCTACCTGGTCAGCTGAGCCAAGTGCTCTAGATGTGTCTCTTGTGCGGGTGTTGTGTACCCTCCTAATGTAGTTTAGCCTTGGTTTGCTGTTTTCCCACCAATGGGAGGGATTGACCCTTGGGCTCATTAGTTGTGAGGCCTGGCCATTACTATAGCAGAGGAGCTATTATACTGGGGTTGACACAACAGAGCAGGATTCATTTTAGCAGGCCTCTGGTGCCTGCCCAGTCTGTCCTTCGGGTGTGTCATCCTCAGAGGCAGCTGGGTGGTGCTCCAGCTCAGTCCAAAGCTGGCCACCTGGTGTGACAGTCACAGGGCCTCCTGGGAGGAGCCCCTCTGCAGGCCAAGTTCAGCCTCAGCCAGTGCCCTGCATGGGGCCACCTGGCACGAGTCACAAAGCAATCTACAGATGGCTGCCATAAATGCTAGGCTTGGAGATGCCTCAGGAGGCCAAGCTGTGAACAAAGGCTGGCTGCTGCTAGTGTTGGGCTTGAGGCTGCTCAGCAAGAAATACAGGTCATCTGAAGTGAGATGCTGCTTGTTTGGTGTTTGTAAACCTTTAAGAGATTTTGGTAAAGACTTGATAAGAATAGATATATAGGTCAATGGACTAGAATTAAGAATCCAGAAATAAACCCTTACATTTGCAGTCAATTGACTGTTGACAAAGGTGTCAAAATAATTAAATGGGGGAGAGAATGGTGTTTTCAATAAATGATACTGGGGCAACTGAATAGCTGTATGCAAAAGAATAAAGTTGGACCCATACCACATATCGTATAAAAAAAATAAATAAAAGTGGGTCATAGACCTAAATAAAAGCTAGAAATACAACATTCTTAGGAGAAAACATAGGCATACCCCGTTACCTGAGATTGGCAATGGTTTTTAAAATATGACAACAAAAGTACAAGCAACAAAAGAAAAAAATAGACTAATTGGACTTTATCAAAATTAAAACTTTTGTGTTGCAAAGGACATCATTATGAAAATAAATAGACAACCCACTGCCCACTGAATGGGACAAAATATTTACTAATCATCTATCTAATAAGGGACTTGCATATAGAATATATAAAGTACTCTTATAACTCAATAATAAAAAGACAAATAACCTAACTAAAAAATCACAAAGGATCTGAATAGACTGTTGTCCAAAAAAGATACACAAGTGGCAAATCAAAATCACATGAGACACAACTTTATACAATTAGGATGGTTAAAATAAAAAAGATAGGTGCTCACTTCTACAGCACATATATTAAAATTGGAAAAAAACAGAGATTAACATGGCCTCTGGGCAAGGATGATATGCAAATTCTAAAGCATTACATATTTTTAAAAAGAGATAAGTATTGGAGGGGGCATGAATAAATTAGAACCCCATAATTGCTGTAGCAATGTAAAATGGTACAGCAATGTAAAATGGTACACTTTGGAAAACAACCTGAAGTTCCTCAAAAGGTTAAACATATAGTTACCCAATAACCCAGTGATTCCATTCCTAGGTGTATACCCAAGAGAAATGAAAACACATGTCTACAAAAAAGAGTTGTGTATGAATGATTGTAGCAGCATAAATCATTACAGCCAAATTGTAGAAAGAACCCAAATACCCATCAACTGATGAATGGATAAATAATATGTAGTATAGCCACATAATGGAATATTATTTGGCAATAAAAATAAAGTACTGACACATGCTACAACATGGATAAACATTAAAAACATTATATTAAATGAAAGAAGCCATTCACAAAAGACCAAATATTGTATGATTCATATGAAATGTCCAGAAAAGGCAAATCCATAGATACAGGAGTAGATTAGTGGTTATCTAGGACTGGAAGAATTTGGGAGGTGATAGCTAAAGAGAACATGGTTACTTCTGGAGTGACAAAAATGTCCTAAAATTAGTTGTTCTGACATTCACACAACTCTGAGAATATGCTAAAAACCATTGAACTGTACACTTTAAGTGAATGAATTGTACACTGATATAATTCATGTGACATATGAATTATATCTTAAATCTTCTACCAAAAAAGTCAATAATGTATTAACAGTTGACTACATTCATTGGAGGGGAAAATCACTCTGAATGCAGCACAGGATCATCATGACATTGAATATGAAAGAGATATAGAGTTTGAGAAGCTCTGTCATATGTTTAGTGGGGTTCCAGAAAGAGAAAATATAAAGAATAGGGGGAAAGAAGATAATAAAAGGGCTAAGTATTTTCCACAATTTAAGATACATCAAAAACCCAAATCTGAATGAGTTCATGTTGAAATTATAGGCAAAACAAAAACCTTAAATGCTAACCAAGAGAAAAATCATATTGCTTATAAGAGAATGATATTTAAACTGAAAAATAATTTTGTTCAATAGCAATGGATACCATAAAACATGAAACATCTTTAAAATGCTTAGGGAAAATAAACTAGTAATTGATGTAATTCAGCTAGAAAACAGTTAAACATGGAAGAAAACTTTGGAGTCAAGAAGCAAAAAAATTTTAAGCATATGGAATAAATTAAGAATGCCACTGAATTCCAACCAATCATTCTATATTTCATATCAATGTATCAAATTATATGACCAAACTTGATATTGAACAGATTTGAGGTCTTAGGCTATATTGAGAATCTTTTTCTGGCTTGGAAAGATTGAATGTTTACAGATGGAACTGAGATATAATTTAAATGTCCTTCGTGTGTGCGTGTGTGTGTGGGGGGTGTTTGGGGGAGAGGCATGTCCAGTTTGCTCACAAGCCTTCCCTCCTCCACTCAGGGAATTTGTGGACAGCAGCAGATTAAACTGTTGTAATGCAGGCATCAGTGCTCCTAACATTGTTCATTCCCATGTTGATGGGTTTTTTATTATTAGTTTCAGGTGTACAAAACAATGTAATAGTTAGACATGTATACCCCTCACGAAGTGATAATCCCCCTTCCCCAATCTACTACCCCTCTGACATCATATATAGCTCTTACAATTCCATTAACTATTCCTTATGCTGTATTCCACATCCTGTGACCATATGTATATATAAAATTATAGTTGACATTCATTATTATTCAGCTTCAGCTTCAGATGTTCATGGCAGTGGTTCTTTACCTCTTCCATCCATCCTCCAGGTCTTACCTTTCACTCTTCTCACCCCCGTTCCCTGTGGTAGTGACTCCTTTGCTGATTGATAAACCCTGAGTGAGAAGCAAGAAAGGTCTTCAATATATCAATGTTGTGGAAGCTTGTGGCAGTTAGTTGCATCTTATCTCAATTCACTGACAATTTTTAAACATGGAGTTTTACCTTTTCTAAAAAAACTCTAAGCTTTGATACCTACTACCTGATCTAATGGATAGATGAGAACACTTATGATGAAAACTCCCAGTATTGCTGTCATGTAGAAGAAAAAGAACCACAGAAATTACTGTGATAGTTGATTTAATATTAGCTTCTTAAGTAGTCATTGCAACATTTGTTTTTTTCCATTTGTCTACCCTTCAGGTGTAAGTTAATGACTGTTACCTGGTGCTCTATACTGGCTACTTCACAATATACAGCTTGAATATGAGATGAAATGGCCATATGTTGGCCGGACTTTGGAGAAACAGGTCTCCTGTAAATTACACAATGCACCCAGCTCAAAGGCTCAGAGAATATATGGGCCATTGCTCTTCTGATATGAATATGATGCTACTAAGTGCCGCTTCACATCATTCAATAAATCCCCATGCAATTCTCTTTCAGGAAAACCCACTCTACTGGAGTCCAAGCAGGACCTCACAGGATGGTGCCAGTTGGTATAGTTAAGTGTTATTCCTACCTCAGTGACCTGACTCATTGCCTCAAGCCTCATTCTCCTCTTCAGGTCACACTGTTTGCTTTTCCTTTTTTATCTTATGAAGCACTACCGCTTTTATAACATACCCCATTCTGAACATTGACGTCAGTGAACTGATGGCTTCCATGCAGTTGGCAGAGATCAGCTCACAGTTCTGTCATTCATCCACTTGAACAGTCACAAACAGAAAGACAAGCAGACCCCTTTCTTTTCTTGTGCTATATTTATTCTTAGCCCTCTGTTGAGACTTGGCAACAACCAGTGGAACCAGAAGATATTTTGTTTGGATTAGTTCAACAGTCATCCTCTGAGATTTTCATCTATCTTGTTTGTTATGGTGGAGTGGTCTCTGTTCCAACATTCCATCTGAATCGTGAATGGCTTGGAACAATCCATCTTGACAAATGACATGGATTGCTGAATCACTGGTATTTATTTACTTTTGAAATTCACATTTAAATCAGTCATTATTAATAAAATGACATTGACATATGCCTTCCAACGTTACTTTCTTAGTTAAGAAAATATGGACGCAGTACATAAATGTTAAATAACTATGTTGTACCCCTGAAACTCATAAAATATTGTATGTCAGCTATACTTTAATTTAAAAGAAAAAAGAAAATCTGGATGCAAACTCTCAAAAAGAATTCCAGTTTCCCCAAACAATCCAGAGATGTATAAATGTGGTTGCTTAGAAATACCATTCTTACTGCTCTTAGAGTTTCAATTACTCTGAAGAAGGTATTGTCATTTCTTTTTTTGATACACTAAGTTTACTAACTTTTATTTTAAAGAAAGACGTTAGGGAAATTAGATATACTTTGTAGAATGAGGCTAAGCTCCTCTTATTAAAGTTCCTGTGTAGATCTCTACCCATACTTTGTATTTAGACTTTCATGTATTTCTTCTCTTTAAGACTATAGGTGTCCTCTTGTCTTGTTAGGGAGACCACCTCAGGGAAGATGTAGATGCCTGATCACTGCACTGTACACCTGAAGTTGAAGCTGAACAATAATGAATGTCAACTACAAGTTTATATATATATGCATATATATACACATGCATATATATTCATATATATGTATATATATATAAAATGTATATAGTTACAAGAAGCAGAGTACAGCATTAGGAATAGAGACAGTGGAAATGTAATGGCTGTGTGCGATGTCAGAGGGATAGTGGATGGGGGGAGGGGGGTTGACACAGTGTGAGGGATATAAATGATAAATGTCTAACTATTACTTTGTTTTGTGTACCTGAAACTAATAAAAAAATATATAGGTGTCCTATATCAGGTTATCAGACTTTTCCACGAGTCCTAGTGCCTTTGCCATCTACCTCTCATTTCATCATCACATCATCCACCTCACCTTACTGCATAGCCCTTCACAGTTTTCAACCTCTGGTATTTGGTCTTCACAAGAGTCTTGTGAGGAAGGGCTATCGGATATTGCATGCGTATCCATTTTACCTCTAGTGTTAAATGTTTTCTTCTTATAATTAGTGTAATTATAATAACATTAATTATGCTTCAAGAATTTTACAATGCCCAGAGGTACCAGGAAAAATGGCAAGATGTTGTAAAAAACATATTGAGGAATTTCTGACTTAAGCGTCAGAGTCACCCTATATGTACAGTGAAATAAACCTGAAACCAAGCTCATGGGAAAGAGGTAGCATCTAGTAACTGCCAAGAAAGCTTGGAGTTACACAGAAGACAATGCCATATTTGGCTTCTTAATCTTTTCCATCTTTTTCATGCAGCCTCTCAGGCCACATATTGATCTTTAGTTACATTTCCTTCCCCTCTGCCCCACAACCCACCCCACCAAATGGTGTGCTTTATAATAGGTAGGTAGGTAGGTAGGTAGGTAGGTAGGTAGGTAGGTAGGTAGGTAGGTAGATAGATAGATTAGATAGATAGATAGATAGATAGATAGATAGATAGATAGATAGATAGATAGATAGATATAGGTAGATATAGATATAGATATATAAATTTGAGATATAGGGTATGGAGGAGTTTGAATACTATGTAAAACAGGACAAGGAACTGCTAGCTGCTTTAATAGTCAAACTTCAAAATATCATTTGCTTAACACGACAAAGAATGATTTCTTACTCTTGCCGTAGCTAAATGCAAGCCAAGCAGATTTTCTCCAATGCGGTCTCAGAGATCCAGACTGCTTTCATATAACAGCAATAGTATCTTAAAATTCCTTGTTTCTAGTTTCACAAATGAGAGAGAGAGAGCGAGAGAGCGAGAGAGAGAGAGAGAGAGGCTAAGAATATATAGAATTCACACTGGCTCATAACTCACACTGTCCAGGAAAAATCTGTATAGTTGCCATCAGAAGAATTGGTAGGCGTTCCAGCTCTTGTTACTAACTTGTTAAGGCCCTTACTTTCTTCAGAAGTGTCTATTTTTTGTTTTTTACTGTTAAATGGAGTGGGTATTTTGAGAGTCTCATCCAATGACATATTAAAGGGCTTTAAACCTAATTCCATATTCGTATAAAACCCCACTGTAACATGATTAAGTGAGGCCTGAAAATTCAGTCATGTAAAATACGAAGTCATTTTATTGCATGATTAATGAAATGCAGGAAGATCCAGGGCCGACGCGTGCCATCCACATCTGCCCAGACCTGCTGAAGTGTAAAGTTTTGAAATTTCCCGGTTAGTTGGCCAGTTTGGGCCAAGAGAATATTCAGGATTTAGGGATCCATTTTCCTTTCCCCGTTTTCCCCAAATAGTTTGAGATTGCTGTCTCCCCTTTGGCTTCATTCTCTTCTCCTCCCACCCAAATAAACTTTCCCTGAGTAAGAAAGGGCTGATCAGAGGAGGAAAGTCATTGCCAATAATAGTGTTATATCCAAATTCATCTTATTGGGAGGGGAGGGGTACTGCATTCCCTTAGATTAAATAAGTTACCTATGGTCAATGTGTAATGGAACAGAGAAAAGTTTATTCTCCTGATTTTTCTTAGGGAAAACACTGTGTTTACTTATGGAAATAATCTGATACATTGTAACCCATGTTATGCATGAACTGAAAGGAGGAATTGGCATTGCTGCTCAGGGGAAGGTGTGGCTTGAGAAGGGGTGTGGATAAACACACCAAAAGGAGAAAGCAAGAAAAGAGAGTAGGAGGTAAGGGGTTTAGACAGCTGGCAGTACGCTGTGTCCTGGGCTGCGGAGAATCCCTGAATCTTCAGTGTGTGCACAAAATACAAATATACACCTGAAGTCATTGGAATTCTTTCCTTCACGGGCTAGATGGGAAGCGATAATATTTTAATATTAAGACTTGGAATGTTGTAGATATTAGTTATTACATTGATATTAAATTTTACATTTACATTACAATTTTACATTATGTAAAATTATATTTTATATGAGGGCAATTTACATTGCCCTCTTCACAACTGGCTACAGAGGTATATCATAGTTATTCACTTTTGACCTTCCAATTCCCATTTCCATGCACTCACAGAAACCAGGCAGCAACAGCAGAGAACAAACTCCCAGTCTTATTGTCCTGAGGAATCTCAGATACTCCTTTTTTGATTTAAAGCATAATGACGGCAAGAGATGCATTAACAGCCAGAATTTCTAAGAGGCCAGGGACAACTCCAGTACGTTTGACATCAGGTTCTATCAAAACCATCTCAAACATGGCTTTTGACTTTTTCAGTCTGACTTATTTCACTTAACACGATAACCTCAAGATCCGTCCATGTTGTCGCAAATGGCACTATTTTATCTTTTCTTATGGCTGAGAAATATTCCATTGGGTCCACATCTTTTTTTATCCAATTATCTATCGAATAATCCATAAAAATAATCCAAAATGTAAAAATAAGTCAACATACTAAATAGGAATAAATGTAAAGCCAGAGCTAAAGTAAAATTGAGAGATAAGTGGAAAGATCTGTTTAAATTTTCAGTGACAAAAACTAAGTGCAAATAGGTCAAACATCTACAGATTATTTTTTAAAATGCAAACATGAAACAAATTAATTAGAGATTAAATTAATCTACATGACAATATTTTAGTCTGGTACCCACCTAGCACTATACATACTTATTGTCATATTATTGACTATATTCCCTATGCTTTACTTTACATCCCCATGACTATTTTATAACTACCAGTTTATACTTCTTAATCCATTCACCTTTTCACCGTGCCCCCCAGCTCCCTCCCACCTATCACCCCCAATTTTCTAGTACCCATCTGACACCATACGTAATTATTACAATATTATTGACTATAATCCTTGTACTATACCCTGCATCCCCATCATTACTGTATAACAACCAATTTGTACTTCTTAATTCCTTTTCACTCACCCCAAACCCCCCTCATCTGACAACCATCAATATGTTCTCTGTATCTATGAGTTTGTTTCTGTTTTGTTCATTTGTTTTGTTTCTTAAATTCCACATATAAGCAAAGTCACATTGCATCTATATTTCTCCGTCTTACACTCCACTCAGCACAGTACCCCCCCATCTCCATCCATACTGCCACCAATGGCAAGAACGCATTCCCTTCCATGGCTGAGGAATTTTCTGTTGTATATATGTATCACCTCCTCTTTATCCATCATCCATTAAGGACCCCTAAGCTGCCTCCACAACTTGGCCATTGTAAACAATGCTGCAATGAACATATGAATACACATGTTCCCTTGAAGTAGCGTTTGGGTTTCTTCAGATAAATACCATGAAGTGGGATTCTGGATCCTTCTTTGTCTTAAAGTCTATTTCTTTGTTTTAAAGTCTATTTTGTCTGGTATAAGTATTGCTATCCCAGCTCTTTTTGTTTGTTTGTTTCCATTTTCATGAAATAACTTTTTCCATCCCTTTACTTTTTGTCTGTATGTGTTTTTCAATCTGAAGTGATTTTCTGTAGGGAGGGTATGTAAGAGTTTTGTTTTCTTGTCCATTCAGCCCTCCTATGTCTTTTGAGTGGAGCATTCAATCCATTTACATTGAAAGTAATTGTTGATAGATCTAGTTATTACCATTTTATTATTCACAATTTTGATTATTTTTTTTCACTTAAAGAAGTCCCTCTAATATTCCTTGTAATATAGGTTTGGTGGTGATGAACTCCTTTAGGTTTTTCTTGTCTGGGAAGCTCTTTATCTGCCCTCAATTCTAAATGATAGCTCTGCTGGGTAGAGTACCCTTGATTGTAGATCCTTGCTTTTCATCATATTGAATATTCTGTCGAATCCCTTCTGGTCGTCACAGTTTCTGTTGAGAAATCAGATGACAGTCTTATGGGTGCTCCCTTATAATTTACTAGTTGCTTTTCTCTTGCTGCTTATAGGATTCTCTCTTTGTCTTTAACTTTTGCCATTCTAATTAAAATGTGTCTTGGTATGGGCCTGTTTGGGTTCATCTTGTTTGGGGTTTTCTGTGCTTCTGGACTTGTATGTCTGTTTCCTTCACCAGGTTACGGAATTTTTTAGTCATTATTTCTTCAAATAGGTTCTCAGTCCCTTGCTTTCTCTCTTCTCCTGGTATCCCTATGATGCGAATATTGTTACACCTGATGTTGTCCCAGAGGTCTCTTAAACGATCCTTATTTTGGGGAATTCTTTTTTCTTTTTGCTGTTCTGATTGGGTGTTTTGTGCTACCTCATCTTCTAAATCACTGATTCAATCCTCTGTTTCATCTAGTCTTCTGGTGATTCCTTCTAGTGCATTCTTCATTTCAGTTATTGTATTCTTCCTTACTGACTGCTTCTTTTTTACGGTTTCTGTGTCCCTTTTTTGCTTGCTCTCTCTTTGTTGAAGTTCTCACTTGGGTATCCTTATAACCATTGTTTTGAACTCTGTCTCTGGAGGTTGCTTGTCTCCTTTTTGTTTAATTCTTTTTCTGGAGTTGTCTCCTGTTGTTTTGTTTGGGATGTATTTCTTTGATTCTTTCATTTTGGCTGCCTCTTTGTGTTTGTGTCTATGTATTAGGTAGATCTGCTATGTTTCCCAGTCTTAGCTGGGTGGGCTTATATAGTAGGTGCTCTGTGGGGCCTTGGCACAGTCTCCCTGGTCACCTGCTCTGGGTGCTGCAGTAGTGTACCATGTGTGGTTTGTGTGTGTCCTCCTGGTATAGTTGAGCCTTGCTTGCTATTGGCACATTAGTGTGTGGGTTTGAACCTCAAGCTGATTGGCTGTGGGGTTTGGCCTTGTCCACTGCTTACAAGCTGCTGTGTGGGGGCCTTACCCCACTGAGTTGGATTCGCCCCAGTGAGTTCTGGTGCCTGTTGAAACCACCCTTTGGGTGTGCCACATGTGGAGCTAATAGGGCTGTGCTTTCCTGTGGTCTGAGCCCACCTCTAAGTATGCTGGCTCTGGGGCCGCTTGCAAGGGGCTTCTGTGCAGGACTAGATCACCCACTGCCTGTGACTTGTTGGGGACTACCTAGTAAGAGCTACAAAGTGATCTGCAGATGTTTGTTGCCTGTGCTAATCCTGGAAGCACATGAGAGAGGCCATGCTGCTAACCGAGGATGTCTGCCACCTGTATTGGGCCAGAGGTTACACTGCAAATAGCCAAAGCACCCCATGTTCTGTTGCCACCTGCTGGCTCCCTTGAGGTTCAGCCACTGATAAAGCCTCATATGGCACACAAGTTGGATGAAGTAGGAATCTCAGGAAGTCACTACAGTGGAAAGAATATGGTCACCAGGTTAATGTAGACTCTGGTTTGGTGCCAGTACTGATCCTGGAGTGATTCAGCAAAAGTCTCAGAGCACACCGTGGCCAGTAACCATCCACCAGGGGCCTGTGGATTTTGACAGTTTTCCAGAAATGTGTGCAATGCAGGTGAGGCTGGCTGCTTGTGCAGAAATTGCCTCTGGTGTTGAATTAGTTGGGTAGAGCGTGTTCCCAGTGAGCCAGGAGGGTGGAGTGAGTGGTGCTCACCAGGCCAATCAGATTCAGATTTTGCCAGTGGGGGAGGGCTCAACATAGGAAAGATTGTGCCCACATTCCAACGGCACAGGAGAAGGACCCCACACAGGGAAAATGGTGACTGTCCTCCAGACCTCGCTAGGAAACCACACACACTCAGTCTGTCCCCCGTATGTCTCCACAATCCACCAAGTTACTGTCCCTTTGCCAGAGCTTAAGGTGAATACCTGCAAGTGAGTCTTTGTGGGGGCCATTTAAGAGGATGCCTGGGTTTCCCACAGTCTTCGGTCCCACCTGGATGGTTGGAATTACCACTGTTTTTCACAGCCAGAATTTGTAGGGGCTCCTTTTACCGGCACCAGTATTCTGGTCATGGGGCGGGGACTGGTTTGTGGTTGGGTTCCTTCACTCCCCTGTGGGTAACCTCTGTGCTCCTGATATCCCTCCTGCTTCTCAACCTCCACATAAAGATTTGCATCCGTTTTGCATCTCTGCCCCTCCTATTAATTTTGATGTGGCTTCGTTATATCCTTAGTTATAAAACATCTGTTCAGCTAGACTGCAGGTGATTCTCTGGGTTGATTGCTTTATAATTTAGTTATAATTTTAATGTGTTCATAGAAGGAAGCAGGCACAGTGTTGATCTATTCTACCATTTTGGATCTCCCCAGACCTTTGCTATTAATACTTAAAATCATCTAGATGATTTTTTTTGGACAATGCTTATGATTAATATATGAGTGAAACAGGAAAGAACTTTCTATCCTCCCAAATGCAACATCAAAGCACTCTGGTGTCCTGAATAGGGAATCACATTTAAGCAAAGTGACAAATTGTATCCTAAACCATAATACATGTGTTGAAATTAATTAAAACTAAGGAGTATACCTAAGCAGCTACAAGCAAGTATTTATTATATTAGGACATTTCTGAGGTCCTCAATGAGAGGTAAACTAGGAAGAAAAATGTTCTTGAAAGAAATATTCAGAAATTGGATTAGTTTCCTATTCAAGAGATACAATTGTATTCCCTTCGAAGTGATTTTCCAAGTCAACAATATCATAGAACTCTTAATCACATTTTGAAATGACACACTCTTTTGCACAGAGTTCTTTCAGGAAATTGACTTTTATTCTTCACACACCAAACTTGCATCCAACATAGCCAGGAACTCGGGCCAGATGTCTTCATGAATAGCATTTTGCTCTGTCATTACTAAGAACTGGTAGAGAACTGGCTCAAGTTAAGAAGCATGCTATGGGCATCAACCCCACTTCGGGCCCTTATTGCCAGTCTCTGCCATTCTGAAGATTGAATGTGCTTAGCTCATAGCAGATAAAGCCCTCTCACCTTTGCAGCTGAGACTTGTAGATACCTGCATTGCAGTGTCGAGCAAATTCTGTGACTTTGATTTTTCCTATCCACATGTTATTTCTCAAGCTCCCCTATATTCTATATGATGCCATTTGTAGAAACCTTTGCTGGCATAGGTATTACCCTCGGTTTCAAACCTGCTTTCCAATCTAATGCCCAGGGCTCCACCTGCCCCTGTTCTGGACGGTGTAACTGGCCAGCAGCTAGCTTTTGTCCAGCAGGCTGCCTCACAGAACTTTTCCCCTCTGCTCTATGTACTCTGGTCCAGATTAAGAATGCTTCATCCCCTTGCCAGCATGGATTCCCCAGACACTGTGCCCCAGGGCAGCCCAGAGCTCGTGCATATTCCTTTCTCCGAGGAGAGATTGATTACAATTATGTGCGGCATAATGTTGGTTCAATCAACAGACCACATATATGGTGGTGGTGCCATAAGATGATAATGGAGCTGAAAAATTCCTATCGCCTATGAGGTTGGTAGCTATTATAACATCACTTATTGTATTGATTCTCTAGTGCAACTCATTACCTACGTGTTTGTGGTGATGCTGATGAAATAAATCTACTGTGCTGCCAGTTGTATAAAAGTATAGCACATAAGTTACTTATACACATAATACTTGATAATGATAATAAATGACTATGTTACTGGTTTATGTATTTACTATGTTATACTTTTTGTCATTATTTTAGAGTGTAGTCTTTCAACTTACAAAAAACAGCATTTGCTGTACAAGTGTGCCATGTTACGCTGGCAGCAGCCACATATGTCTCATGTTCACCTTGTCTCTTGGTGGCATCATTTTGTGCTTGATTTAGCCTCATGTTGTTGTCCAGTCACATACTGTACAGTCTTGTAGTCTAGGAGCAACAGGCTCTAACGTGTAGCCTAGGTGTGTAACAGGTTATACCATCTGGGTTTGTGTAAGTGCACTCTATGGTGTTCGCACAATGACAAAACCATCTAATGACTCATTTCTTAGAACATATTCCATGGTGAAGTGGCACATGGCTGTACCTCAGCCTGGCTAGAACATTTAAGAAGCCAAAGCCAGCTCGGTCATGATCTTGCTGTGACCTTGTGGCCTCTTGCTTTGAATTGTGATTAATACCATGACATGCCACAGTTCCACCATCTAAGTTCCCATCTTATCTGCCTCTCAATTACATGAGTCAGAGTGCTTATCCTGATTACCCATCTCTGCCCAAGTTTGTCTGGGACAGACTTGCTTCTTCCTACCCCTTTCCAGTGACTAGAGCACTGTCTTAGATAGAAATCCCCATGTCTGGCTCCCTGATGCCTATGGCCAGACCAGTTTGAGGCCCATTTCCTTCCTGATTGGCACTTCCTGTTTACTTTACTAAAGCCAGCTCCATGTGGCTTTTGACTGCTGCTCCTTCTCTCTGCCCGCCTCCCTCAACTCATGCTGATGGCCTTTGGCTGTAACTACACCTCTCCTTGTCCTGAGAGACTCTCTCGGTCCATGTCCTCACCATCTCTGATCTTGCTTTTCAAATAGAGAATCAACATCCAGTAATAATAATATTACATAATTTTTGTTGAACACTTTCTAAATGTCAATGTTGGGCTTATTATCTCTAAGTCTCTTAGCATCCCCAAGGTGGGTTTCATCACCCCACTTTATAGATGAGAAAAATGAGTCTTGGAAGTCATATAACCAGAAGGTGGCAGAGCCAGAATTAGGCCGGTGTCTGGCATCAAAACTCCTCCATGTTACCAAACTGCCTCCCTTTAAGAAGAGCTGCAGTATATCATCTTTAATCACCACCAATATTATTACCTTTATACACAGGCAAATACACTGAGATTTAGGTACCTTGTGAGTGAGGAAGCCAATATTTGACTCAAATTTGACTCTGAAAACTTTTGCTTCTTCCACTACAGCATGCTGTCTTCCACGATGGTACTTATTAAGTTGTATACTTGCTTTGCAAAATATAAAGTATACTTGCTACTTTATATTTTGTAAGTTGTATACTTGCTCTGTAAACAATCCAATTTCAGCATGCAATCAGTTGAAGTGCCCCTGTAATAAAGTCTCTTGTGGATGGCATGTGAATTGTGGCTTTTGGTGGTACCTTTTCCCTTCTGCTTCTCTGCCTCCTTCTCAGCTTCCCACTCCACTTGTCCTTGGGATGATTCATCTTTCCATCTTCTCTTCACTAGGCATAGATTGTCCCTGAGGATGCTTATAGACCTTGAAATATCAGCCAGAACATCAGCTTTAGATTACAGTGAGGTATGGAGCCATCATGTTCTCTGGTGACTCATGTTTGTTGATTGGTACCCTCCCTCCCTGTGGGCAAGTCTATGTGGGATGTTAAATTTATAAGTGGGAGATAGGTTGACAAAAGAAGGTTTAAAACAGGAGAAATTAGATGAGGTTACTGGGTATGACAGGCTACAGTGGTTCAGTGCATTCGTTTTTGCGTTTGGGATTTCGCTGCCACAGGTCTTGGCTGGTTGAATTCTTGGGCAGACTCCCTCAGACAGTGCTATTGTAGAGTGTTGAAAAGTTGTGGTTGTGCTGGATATACTTAAACAATTTTTAAGAGTTTTAAAAATGAGAAGTTCAATAAATATAAAAATATTTATGGAAAATGTATAAGTTATGAAGGATGAATACAGTCTAGGCAAGAAACAGAACACTGCCAAGAATGTTCAAATTTCCGTGTGTCTCTTTCTCTTCCTATCCTGTTTCTTTTACCAAGTAACTATGATCCAGCATTTTGTGTTTGTAATTTCATTTTTTGCATAATAGCATTACCTTTTCCTTGAATCTCTGAACAATATATTAGCTTTCTGTAGATAGGACAATGCCATATACACTTTTTATCAAACAATTTAAAAATTCAGGTTGTTTTATATAGCTGACATTCATTGAGCTGCTTAATAATCCACTGCAGTAACACACAACTTATTTATCTCTCCTATTGTTGATGGGCATTTGGGTTGTTCAGAATTTGTTAAGATAATAAACAGTGCTATTATGTACATTCTTGGGTATTTTTCTTGATGCATATGTGCATGGATTTCCAGAAGTGAATTCCTGGGTCATAGGGTATATACATTTTCACTTTTAGTAGAAAAAGACATATTGTGCTCTAAATGGTTGTAGCAACTATTGATATTCCTATAGGCAGTATAAAATCCATCTTTTCTCACATCCTCACCAGCATGTAATGTTGTCAGACTTTAATTTCCATTGTGGGTGTGATATTACTTCGTTATACTTCGAATTTATACTTCATCATTTCTGATAAACTGAGTACCCTTTCCTCTGTTTATTTCCACTTATGGTCATTCATCTGTGAAGTTTGTACTTAAGATTTTGCCCTTTATTATTGAATTGTTTTATTTTTTCTTCTTAATTGATTTGCAGGAGGTTTTTTTTTTATTTTGTTTTGATTGTTTTAAACATATATTAGATATCAATATTTTCAGTTTTATGTGTTAAAATATCTTTTCTCAGTTTATGTGTTGTCTTCTAATTATTTTTATATCTTTTGAATGAAATAATAAAATTTAACTTTTGCTTTATGGTTTTTGTGTTTTAAGAAATCCTTCCCTAGATGGAGGTCATATATAATTAGCTTTGTCTTTCTCATCTATGACTTTAATGGAACTGGTTTTTAAATATAGTGTGTGATAGGGATATATTCTTTTTACCTGTAGATACCCAAGTGTGCCAGGATAATTTACTGAAAAGTACATTGTTTCTCCAATGACCTGCTATATACTTCTGTCGTACGTCAAAGATCCACATATGAGTAGACCTGGTTTTGGACTTGCTATTCTGTTCATTTGACAAGACCCCTCTGTCTTCATTATTATGCCTTTATTCTAAGTATGTGAGAATGTAAGTACTCCCTTCTCCTCTTCCTCTTTTTCCTTCTTCTTCCCCTTCTTCTTCTCCTCCTTCTCCATCTCTGCCCTTTGCTCTTCCACATACATTTTTGAATCAGCTTGTCAAGTACCACAAAATGCCTTTTGGGATTTTAATGGGAATATCATTGAAATTACCAATCAGTTTTGGAAGAATTGGTGTCCTTATGGTGCCAAGTCTTCTTATTCACATACATGATGTATATTTAGGTTTTCTTTGTCTTTCAATAAGTATTGTAATTTTCTTTATAAATTTCTTGAAAGTTTTGTTATACTTATTCCTAGGTATTTTATAATTTTGATATTATTTTAAATATATTTCTAAAGTTTCATTTTATGTTTATTGAAATTTATTTGTGTATATTGAGTGTTACATCATGCAACCATGCTAAATTATCTTCTTTTTTTTTCTAATTTATTTTTTAAATTTATTGGGGTGACAATTGTTAGTAAAATTACATAGATTTCAGGTGTACAAGTCTGTATTACATCATCTATAAATCCCATTGTGTGTTCACCACCCAGAGTCAGTTCTCCTTCCATCACCATATATTTGATCCCCCTTACCCTCATCTCCCACCCCCCACCCCCTTACCCTCCATTCTTTATACCTTTTATTACTTTTTCTTGCTTGATTACTGGCTAAAACCTCCACTACAATATTATATAAATAGTATTAGCAGATACCATTGTCATGTTCCTAAGCTCAAAGGGAATGCTTTAAATATTTCACCACTACATATAATGCTAGCTGTAGGTTTTCTGTAGCTACCCTTTGTCAATTTAAGGAAGTCCTTTTTTATTTCTAATTTATTTCTGTTTAATTTAGAAAAAGATGTAGACTTTTTTTTATAAATCTTATTGGGGAATATTGGGGGACAGTGTGTTTCTCCAGGGCCCATCAGCTCCAAGTAGTTGTCCTTCAGTCTAGTTGTGGAGGGCGCAGCTCAGCTCCAAGTCCAGTTGCCTTTAGTTGTAGGGGCGCAGCCCACCATCTGATGTGGGAATTGAAAGGGCAACCTTGTTGAGAGCTCGAGCTCTAACCGACTGAGCCATCCGGCCACCCCAAGATGTGGAATTTTATAAATTGCTTTTTCCATTTCTGTGGAAATGATTACATAATTTCTCCTTCATCAGTTAATGTGGTAATATACATTAATTGACTTCTTATATAAAATCAAACTTGCGCTACTGGAATAAATCAAATGATGCATTATCTTAACACACACACACTTCTGGATTGTTGTTGTTAATATTTTAATTTTTGTATCTGTGTTCATAAGAAGATAGATCTGCAATTTTGTTCTCACATGGATTTTGTATTAAAGGTTATTCTTGCCTAATAAGTGAGGTAGGGATATCCCACTCTTCTGTACACTGAGATAGTTGTATGAAATTGGAATTATTTTTATTTTTATATTTGCATACTTATTTCTTCCTTGACTATTTGCTGAAAATTGCCAACGACACTGTCTGGACCTGGTTTTATTGTAGGAAGATTTTAAGCTTCTGGGTCAATTTCCTTTATGGTTATATGATTGCTTATATTTCCCATTTCTTCCTAAGTAAATTTTGTTAAGTCATATTTTTTTCTAAAGGTTTATCCATTTCATCTGAGTTTTCAAATACATCACATAAAATTGTTCATAATTCCTACTTACTAGCTTTTTAATCCTCGAAGCATCCTTTTTTATTCCTAATATTGTTCATTGGTGTCTTTTCACCTTTTCAAAAAAATTATCTTCGGAGATATTTGTCCATTTTATTTGTTCTGTCAAAGAATCTTGATATATTTTTTACCCTGGTATTTTTCCAGGATATTTTTCTACTCTGTTATAAAATCATTTCTTCTGTCAAGGAATGGCAATCAGGATTTGATATTAAACTGGATAATTGAAAAGTCACTTTTTCCACTCACAAGTACTTAAAATGCTTCTTAAGTATAAATACGAGTAGAACTCTACTTGGAAAAATAATTATGAAACCAGTATAACTGAGGATTTAGGACATTAAATGTTCCCTTGTATAGTCTTAAGCAGGAGACACATTGGGTGCTCATATAAATCTTTCACTACTTTACCTCCCTAAGCTTTTGTAAACAGGCCTGAACAGGTTGGTTTTCAAATCCTCTAAGCAATCTACCAGTACAGAACACAGCAATCATCGGAAAAGGACAAACAGAACCCTGACTACTTCAGGAGGCAAATACAAAGAGTGTGATTCGTCTGAAGGTCATAGAATCTATGTGTCCAAACTTATTTTGCATTGCACTCCCTCACATTCTCCTGTGAGCTACATGGAATCATATACGTGTTGGTATCCAGATAGGACCCACGCTTGCTTTGCTTCAATTGTTTCCTCTGCCTGGAATTCTTTTCCCAGATCCCTTTTGCCCAAAACTTATCTATCCTGAAAATATGTGATGGACACCTGTTAGAGTTTCTGCTCGCCTATGCCCTCCCTTCCTCTTTTGAATTCCTTTCACTCTCTGCTGTGGTCATGGCTTCTGCTGCTTTGTTTGTTATACACAACCCCTCTAAACATTGCTAGCATGACCAGAGTTGACACCTCACCAAAGCTGAGACACTCAGATCCTCTCTTCTGGTAATTTGGAGTTGGGACTCAGTGAGTCTCCGATGGTCCCCCTTGGACCTAAATGGTGTAGACTTTGGGGCTGGGGAGTCATTCTGCAGCAGCCATGCACAGAGGCCGAGAGAGCCAGTCCACAAATAGTAGTAAAGGTAGGTGCACAGAGAAAAGCAACACTCGGAGACCTTAGGACTCTGAAGGATTAGATATAGTCACCTCTGTTGCATTTGGCACCAGATTCTGGGTTCCACTCCCTCATTAGACTCCACTGTACTTTCCACACTTAAGTTCCATTAACAAGTAAATAAAGTTTTGTTTCGTTTTTGTCTCCCATCCTCCTTACATGCATGAGTACAGAAATTAATCAACAAAGTACTTTTGAGAGTCACTTAAGGGGAACATTTGGTGAGATTCCTTCACCAAGCATGTCAACCCCTCTAATTTATCCTTTGTCCTTTATAATTTCATTCCTTTGGACCTTGAAGTGTTGTTTTTTGTGGGGTTTTTTTCAATTTAATCATTTTACAGATTTTTAGTGTCTCTGGGAGCATTAAATCTGAACAGCTATCATTAGTTATCTTATAACTACTAGCAGATTAATTGATAGGTAGCTGACAGCTGGATTCTAGGACATGAGATAGCAGAGAACTGTCTGACAGGAAAGATATAGGATGTGTATTCAGACGATTTAGACCAAATTCTTGGCTGCACTATTTTCTCTGAGCATCAGTTTTGTAATTTTGGAAGGGGTATTGATTACAAGGTCTGCCCTGTATCTGTCATAAGGATATTACATGTAATTGCATTGTAATTAATAAATTCTACCATCTTTAGTGCTTTTGTGTGAGTCAAAGAGTCAGGAAGGTGAATAAAAGGTGAAGTGAAAAAGAATGTTAATTGTTGATGACTTTGCCTTACATGGGTGTGCAGGGCCAATTTGGCTCGAAAGTGCAAAAGAAATTTAAGATGCACCTGGAGTGTGTCACCTTTAATTTATCCATTTATTTAACCAACCATCAGCAAACAATTATGAAGCACTTTTTCCGTAACAGGTATGGAAAAAAGCAGAGACATAATGAAACCTGTCATACCCTCACACCCCTAGTCTAGTTTTAGGAGTCCTAGAGTTATGAATTATATTATCCTCATTCATTAAGTTTTCTTCCATTTAACACTTTCAAAATACTATTTCCCAAAATGTTCAGGTCTCTAGTTGGAGAGATCCTTCTTTGTCAAAAACCCAAGTTTTCCTCAAATGATGGAAGAGGTAATTTTAGTGAGAGAACCTAGAAAATTATCTGACCAATTATAAATTCTTAACACATGCATGCATGTATTCATTATTTTTTATTGGGTGGGAGTGTCATGGAAAGTAGCAGGCATAGGAGATGTGGTGGAATGTATGATGACAGTGTGATAGTAGGCATAGAGATTATTGGGAAATCATGAAAAATAAGCAATTAATACATTTTGTTTCAAAGCATCTTAAGGTGCCTACACAAAGGTTACAGTAAAATGATCAAAATCAAATTAATTTTAATGACAGAAAAAATATATCATGGATATCTTAGATGGCTATTCCAAACCCAAATGTGTGAACATAACACATTACAATTTTACACAGTTTGAAGAACATTATTTTAGTATTGTCTCTTCTTTCACTTCACATTACCTCCATCTAGTCATAAATTCCATTTGAGGAGGTAAGACACAAAAATTTAATAGAGCAACATAATCAGCAGAATGTTTTTTGTCTGCTGTTTGCATAATCAGAAATATTAGAAGGAGAACTATACTAGGAATCAGAAAAGTTCTGTGAGTTTGGGTAAGTCACTTAGTTCTTCTAAATATCTGTAAAAATTGAAGTGAGTAACTTGCCTCCCTAACCCATGAGGTTGTTGTGGACATCAAACAAAATCATTCATGAGAAGGCTCTATGATTTTCACCAAAAATGTGCCATACAAGTGTAAGATATTATTTTATTATTAGTTTGGTATCATCTGTGCTTCTCAGTCTCCTTTTTTCCCCTCGATGTGTGTCTTCCTCCTTGTGTGCCTTTTAGAAGCTGCTCCACGGAATAGAAATGGACCTTCTTTTATTGATCATTATATCTAACTGCCTAATGTAGTACCATGTAGCCTGGAGACACCCCCCTCCTCATGGTCCTGAGGACAGAGTGGCGTAACCTGGTTATAAAGTGTGTCACTGTTCACAGACTACCTGAGGATCCAGCCCTGTTTTCTGTCTGCAGGGTGATTTACAGTACATGCTATAAGGAAAGATCATAATGTTGCAATCTGGGGAAAGAGCTCCCACTTTCTTTGCAGAATCGGCCGGACATAATTCTGTTCACAGGAATAATGTAGTAGCAGAACAACAAAAGAAAGTAATTTGGAAAATAAAACTGACCTGTTACTAAATGATGCATACATCAGTAGTTCCCAAAGTATTCCTTGTTCTTGTTATGTTTTTACCTTTCTATAAGAGAAATTAACAACAGTAATACCTTAGGTATGCATGCCATATTGCACCTTATAAAGAATTTTTATGAAATATACTTTAATCCCTATGGCATCTTAATAAAGTAGGAAGAACATGGTTTCATTTTAATTTTATAGAAAAGGAGATAAGATTAAAAGTAGGTGAAAAGTTTGCTCAGTATTATATAACTCATTAGTAGAAATTGTGAATCAAATTCAGGCCTTGATTCAGTGTTTTCGGTTTTATTTTTTCTCCAGGAAACATGCTCTAAACACATATACAACACTGCATACATCCTGGATGGCTATTAACTACACATCCAAGAGTTCTTCCAGTTTGAAATAGAGGAGATTCTAGTTTCTCCACCAATGGCACAATTCTGAGCAAATTAACAGGAAACCACATCCCACAAAATAAAAACGTCACTGTAATTATTTTTAAAAATTATTCTGTCAAAAGGCGAGGTTCTTGATTTTCCAGTTGGATCTATATCAGTTCATTGAGTAAAGTATCAAAGGTGTATTCATCTTTTTCAGTTATTGTTTAATAATTCTTGTTCTGCAGGTGGTTCCAAATGTACTAGTTTCATTTTGAGAGGGAGACTTGCAGAAGATTTGTATTGAGCTCAAAGTACATTCTTTGTTTCCCTGGTGATAAAAAGCCTCAGCCATAAGGACAGCTTTGTCAACTGAAGTAACCAATTCAGCAAAGGGAGGACGATTGTGCCTTCCAGTTCAGAGTTTTTATTACAGATGCTACTAAAGCCATATTGACAGAGTTCCATTCATATGTGTGAACTCTGTCCTTTGTTACATGAGAGGACAAAGCAAAAGGCACTGCTTTTATGACATCCAAGAAGTCCTTACTATTCCATGCTTATACCATATTGAGCAGTTCTAACTAACAGTAGGGATATGGCAGAGAAGATTGCTTTAAAGAATTGTAAAAGAAGTTTATGTGGAAAGGGTATATTGTGCATCAAGATATGTTGTCCTTACTTTCACATTATGCTGCACTCGCACAATGTAAGTAAGATAGGGATCTGGTGATTATCTAGCTAATGTGGTCAATGTTAATGGGCAATCTGGTTAATTTGGCTTTTAAAAGTAGACTTTTTAGCAACAAGAAGTGGAATGCCAAGAGAGCTCTTACATGAATTTCCTTTAATATTTAAGTTAAATTGCAGTTTGTGACTTTATTTTCCAATTACCACATGATGTTTTCAATACTACTTTTGCAATAACACTTTGTTCTTAAAGGGTCCTTTGCATTCAATTAGTTCAAAGTAGATTTGGGTATATGTAGGTTATCAGTTTCCACTCAGCCTTACAAAATGAATACGAACTAGAAATGTTGGTAACTCTGCTACTTTCACTATCCTTGTTCTTTGCTGATTTCCAGCCTTGGTGATTTCCAACTTCCTTGAGCAATTTCATTTACTGTGTGTTTATATATATTTATATATACACTGATAATTCTTCACACATTTAGAGGGATAAAATTTTAATTCTCCTTATTCTGAAAGTATTAAGCTAGACTGATCTTCTTTCATTGTTGGACTGTATTGCTTATTTTTGTCAAAATGTTTATTCACTCATTTATTTATTAGGCACATGCTAATTTTATGCAAAGCCCTGAACTAGGTTTTAGGTTGACTCATGCGAAATTGTCAATATACAACCACTTTTGACCTATAAAGAAACTTCAATCTCATAGGGTTCAGTCTGATGCGTAAGATGCTATGAGTATTAGAAAAAAAAGAAGGTTGGGGTAAAGAGGGAAGATTCTTTTTTTAAGGTAGTGACATTTAGAATTCAGCCTAGCATGATTAGGTTTCAAGACAAATATAGCAAGGAGACTATTTCAGAACATGGAGGATACAGAAGACATGAGGAAGACTTCCATTTCTGGGACTAAGGCAGACCAGTTTGTTGGGACCAATCCCTCACTAAACAATGTATTCTATATCAAATATAAAAACCTCCCATAACTAAAAATTCTGGACCAAATAATTATTTTTTAAAAAATTTAAAGGCATCAAAGAGTAAGGAGTTATATATGGTCTAGGAGGAAAATGGGGATACAGAGACTCAATGCTATTGCCCTCAGGGCCTTTGCCAATTTCTGAAAAATTGACCTTTGATTTTCACATTGGGTCCCAGGGCAGGCTCAATGGGGAGAATCAAATGGGATTCCTCTCCACATTAAACTGAGATGCCAAAGGACTGCAGCACTGTGTTAATAACAAGAGATAAACTCATTAGCCACCACCACCCAAAAGAACTTCAGGTATCTGTTAGACAGAGCAGAGGGGAAATAAAATCTTTCCCTTAGAAGTTGTGTTTATAAACTGGTCCTTGTGAAGATTTGCAGACCACATTCACATCATCTAAGTTGCTCAAAAAATATCAAGCCATGATTTTAGTTTAATTTTAATCTACATTGGTCGGTCTTAGAGTAGTAATGCCTCCACGCACCTGATAGAAATATAAATACAAATGCTTTCTGAAGGAAGGTGCGTTCTTTCAAGGCCTCAACAATTCTCCACATGTGTTTCAAGGATAATATGCAGCTTGCAGTCTAAAATCACGAAGCATAGGGAGATCGGCCAAGGTGGCTGAGTAGGTAAATCAGCACTGTGCTCACTTCCTCTCACGACCACATCAAAATTACAACTAAACTACAATGAGAATCTCCTGACGTCTACCTGAACCAAAGCCCTACAACTAAGGACATACAGAAGAAACTACTTGAGACTGGTAGGAGGAACAGAGACATGGAAGAGGCTGGTCCCTCACCTGTGTGTGACCTTTAAAAATCAGGAAGGATAGCTCAGTTATGGGGATCCCACCCAGAGGTGGGAAGGACCCCAGCCCCACACTGGGCTCCCCAGCCCACAGTTTCAGTGCCGAGGAGGGAAGTCTCCATACTTTCTGGCTAAGAAGACCAGCAGAAATTGTGGCTGAGTGAGACAAAGAGGGTTGAAGTTCCAGGCACTTCTCTTAAAGGACCCATGCACAAACTTACTCACTGATGAACTAACTCAATCTGAACTCCAATGCTGGACCAGCAGCACAAAAGGCACCGGGCCATATAGGGAGAAAATGAATTGTCTGGCTCAGGGCAAGGGCTGAAGGGGCAGCTTTCTCCTGGACAGAGGAGCTGGCAGAAGCCATTGTTTCCTTGTGGCCACCATATCTCAGTCTTCATCAACCTGGCTAACACCTTTTATTCACCCTGATTCCCTGAGGCCCTGCCCCACCAAACGTTCTGGTCCACCCAAGCCACTTCCAGTGGCTTTTCTGTATAAACAGTATGCCTTGGCTCATGCTACAAAATTTACTGAAATCTTTCAAAAGTTCACTAAAATCCAAGCAAGCAGCATTTGGCTTCAGCATGTCCCATACCTTTTGCTGAGCAGCCCTAAGCCTGGCATTAGTGACAGTGGCCTTGGTTTGCTGCTTGGCCTCTCAAAGTACCTCCAAGCACATCAGAGGTGGTGGCTAATTGTGGATTACTTTGTGGCTCATGCCTGGTGGCCCTGGGCAGGGCACAGGCTGCAGTTGAACTTGGCCTGATGTGGATCTCTCTCTGGAGGACTCAGGGTTGGCACACACAGTGCCAGCTTTGGAGGAAGCTGGAGCATCACCAGACAGCCTCCAAGGATGCCACACCCAGAAAGCAGACTGGACCGGCACCAGAGCCCTGCTAAAGTGAATCCTGCTCCATAGGTCAGCCTCTGCACAAAGGCTCCTTTAGTGTAGTCATGGCCAATCCTCACAACCAATCAGTGTGAGGGTCAATGCCTCCCATTGAAGTGCCACCAGCATCAAGGCTCAACTACAATAGGAGAGCACACACAACCCACACAAGGGACACACCTGGAGCACTTGGTTATGGTGACCAGGGAGACTGTGCAAATGTACCCCACAGGACACCCACTACATAAGGCCCTCTACTAAGACCAGGAAACATAGCAGGTCTATCTAATACATAGAGACAAACACAGGGAGGCAGCCAAAATGGGGAGACAAAGAAATATGTCCTAAATGGAAAAACAGAACAGAGCTCCAGAAAAAGAACTAAACAAAATGGAGACAAGCAATCTATTAGACACAGAATTTAAAACGCTGGTTATAAGGATGCTCAATGGTCTCAGGGAGAATTTCAACAAAGAGTTAGGAAACATAAAAATGGAGATAGAATCATAAAAAAGAACCAGTCAGAAATAAGTAATACAATAACTGAAATTAAGACTGCATTAGAGGGAATCAACAGTGGATTGGATGGACCAGAGGATCAAATCAGCAATTTAGAAGATAAGATAGCAGAAAACACCCAATCAGAACAGCAAAAAGAAAAAAAAATCCAAAAAAAAAAAAAAAATGAGGACAGTTTAACAGGCCTCTAGGACAACATAAAGTGTACCAATGTTCACATCACAGAAGAAGAGAAAGAGCAAGGTATTGAAAACCTATTTGAAGAAATAGTGACAGAAAACTTACCTAACCTGGCAAACAAAATGTATATTCAAGTCCAGGAAGTGCAGAGAGTCCCAAACAAGATGAACCCAAACAGCCCCACATCAAGATCCATCATAATGAAAATTCCAAAAGTTAAAGACAAACAGAGAATCTTAAAAGCATCAAGAGAAAAGCAGTAAGTTACCTACAAGAGAGCTCCCGTAAGACTCAGCTGATTTCTCAACAGAAATGTTGCAGGTCAGAAGGGATTGGCATGAAATATTGAAAGTGATGAAAAGCAAGGACCTACAACCCAGATTACTCTACCAAGCAAAGCTATCATTTAAAATTGAATGACAAAAGGCTAAAACCTTTCCCCTTAAGATCAAGAACCAGACAAGGCTGCCCACTTTGACCACTTTTATTCAACGTAGTTCTGGAAGTTCTAGCCACAGCAATCAGACAAATAAAAGGAGTAAAAGGCATCCAAATTGGAAAGGAGAAAGTAAAATTGTCTTTATATTCAGATGACGTGATGTTATATAGAGAGAACCCCAAGACTCCACCAGAAAACTATTAGAACTGATAAACAAATTTAGTAAAGTAGCAGGATACAAAATTAATATTCAGAAATCAGTTGCATTTGTATACACCAATAAATTATCAGAAGGAGAAATCAATAAACCAGTCCCATTTACAATTGCTTCAAAAACAATAAAATACCTAGGAATAAATTTAACCAAAGAAGTAAAAGACCTGTACTCAGAAAATTATAAGACACTGAAGAGAGAAATCAAAGAAGATACAAATAAATGGAAATGCTTACCGTGTCCACGGATAGGAAAAATTAACATAGTTAAAAAGTCAATACTACCTAAGGAAATAAATAGATTCAGTGCAATTCCTATCAAATTACCAATGATATTTTTCTCAGAAATAGAACATCTAATCCTAAAATTTATATGGAACTATAAAAGACCCTGAATAGCCATAGCGATCTTGAGAAATAAGAACAAAGTGGGAGGTATCATGCTACCTAACATCAAATCATAGGCTACAAGGCTATAGTAATCAAAACAGTATGGTACTGGCATACAAACAGACACATAAATCAATGGAACAGAATAGAGAGCCCAGATATAAATCCATTCATATATGGTCATTTCATCTATGACAATGGAAGCAAGAATTTACACTGTGGTAAAGACAGTCTATTTAATAAGTGGTGCTGGGAAAACTGTACTGACACATGCAAAAAAATGAAACTGGACCACCTCCTTACTCCATATACGAGAACACATTCAAAATGGATTAAAGATTTAAATGTAAGACCCGAAACCACAAAACTCCTGGAAGAAAATATAGGGAGTAAATCTGCAGACATTACTCAGAGTAATACTTTTACTGATATATTCCCTTGGGCAAGAGAAGTAAAAGAAAAAATAAACATATGAGATCACATCAAACTTAAAACTTTTCTCACAGCAAAGGAAACCACTAATAAAACAAAAAGGCAGTCTACTGAATGAGAGAAGATAATTGTCAATGATACATCTGATAAGGGGTTAATATCAAAATTTTAAAAAACACTCAGCTCAACACCATAAAAACAAGCAACCCACTTAAAAAATGGGCAGAGGATATGAAGAGACATTTCTCTAAAGAGAACATTCAGATGGCCAAAAGACATATGAAAAAATGCTCAACCTCACAAATCATTAGAGAAATGCAAATAAAAACCACAATCATTCCAGTCAGAATGGCCATCATCAAGAAATCAACAAACAACAAATGCTGGCAAGGCTGTGGAGAAAAGGGAACCCTGGTGTACTGTTGGTGGGATTGCAGATTGGTGCAGCCACTATGGAAATCAGTATGGAGGTATCTCAAAAAACTGGAAATGGAACTACCTTATGACCCAGCAATTCCACTCTTTGGTATCTATCCGGAGAAATCCAAGATGTTAATTCGAAAAAATATGTTTTTTTAAATGTTGTAAAGATGTTGTAGGGTGTCAGATGGGCACGTGTCTTATTAGGGAGACTACTTCATGGACAGTATAAATGCTTGACCACTGCACTGTATATCTGAAGCTGAAGTTGAATAATATTGTATGTCAACTATAATTTAATATATATGGTCATGGGATATGGAGTATAGCATAGGGAATATAGTCAATGGAATTGTAATAGATATATACAATGTCAGAGGGGCAATAGATTGGGTTATCACTTTGTGAGGGGTGAAATGTCTAACTATTGCATTGTTTTGTACATTTGCAACTAACAAAAAAATTAAATTAAAAAAAAAAATTGAGTGACAGAGGAAGAGATTCCTGGACAAGAAAAAGCTAGTTATTCATCACCACCAAACCAGTATTACAAGGAATGTTACAAGGACTGCTTTAAGATGAAAAACAAAAGAAAAAAGTTAAAAAATATGAATAATAAAATGGCAGTAACTACATATCTATGAACAACTACTTTAAATGTAAATGGATTAAATACTCCAATCAAAAAATATAGGGTGGCTGAATGGATAAGAAAGCAAGACCCATGCATATGCTGCCTACAATAGAATCATTTCCGATCGAAAGACACACACAGACTGAAACTAAAGGGATTCAAAAAGTTATTTCATGAAAATTGAAACAAAAGAAAAGCTGGGATAGCAATACATTCAGCAGACAAAATAGACTTTAAAACAAGGGTTATAACAAGAGACAAAGAAGGACCTGCCGTGTTTCCCTGAAAATAAGACCTAGCTGGACAAGCAGCTCTAATGTGTCTTTTGAAGCAAAAATTAAGGTAAGATCTGGTCTTATTTTACTATAATATAAGACCGGGTCTTTATAACGTAATATAATATAATATAATATAATATAATATAATATAATATAATATAATATAATATAATAATATAATATATCAGGTCTTATACAAGACTGGGTATAATATAATATAATATAATATAATATAATATAATACAATATAATACCAGGTCTTACATTAATTTTTGCTCCAAAAGACGCGTTGGAGCTGATTGTCCGGCTAGGTCTTATTTTTGGGGAAACAGGGTAGTTAGTAATCCACTTCCAGATATTTCTCCAAAGAAACCCAAAACACTACACTGGGACTGTGTGCATCCATATGTTCATTGCAGGATTATTTAAAATAGCCAAGATAGGAAGGTAACCTAGGTGTCCCTGAACGGATGAATGAATAAAGATGAGGTGGTACATATATACAATGGAGTATTGCACAGCCATTTAAAAAAAAAAAAAGAAATCTTGCCATCTGCAACAACATGGATGGACCTAGAGAGTATTGTGCTGAGTGTAGTAAGTCAGACAGAGAAGGACAAATGTCATGATTTCACTTATAAGTGGAATCTGAAAAACAAAGTAAACAAACAAACAAAACAGAAACAAACTCATAGATACAGAGAACATTTTGATGGTTGCCAGATGGGAGGGATAGTTGTGGATGAGTGAAAAAGAGGAAGGGATTAAGAAGTCTAAATCTGTTGTACAACAGTAGTCATGGGGATGTAGGTTATAGCATCAAGAATATCGTCAATAATATTGTAATAACTATGTATGGTGTTAAATGGGTACTAGATTTGTTGGAGTGATAGATGGGAGGGGGGTTAGGGGCGGGGGAAAAGGTGAAGAGATTAAGAAATACAAATTGATAGTTACAAAATAATCATGGGAATGTAAAGTAAAGCACAGGGAATATAGTCAACGATATGGTAATAACTGAGTATAGTGTAAGGTGGGTACTAGACTAGTCAGGTGATCACCTCTTAAATTATATAAATGTCTATCCACTGTGCTGTATTCCTGAAATTAATATAAAATAATATTGAATGTTAACTGTAATTGACAAATTTTAAAAGGGGGTAAAAGGTGAAGGGGAATAAGAGATTAAAAATTTCAAGTATAAAACAAGTCTTGGGGATGCAATATACAGCATAGGGAATATAGTCAATGATATTGTGATAGTGTCGTACTGTGTCAGATGGTTGCTGGACTTATCATGGCGATCACTTCTTTAGGCACATAAATGTTGAATAATTATGGTGTGCACCTGAAACTAGTGAAATAATGTATGTCAGCTATATTTAAATAAAAATCTTAAAAAGAAACAGATTTTGAACAGGGCATTTCTCTCTTGCTATCTGCCCCCTTTTGACCCATTTATCTCTATACAATGACAGTTAATGTTTAATAAGCATAAAAAAGTACAAAGCTTATGGACTTCAGCGTTAAGAATTAATGATCTCAAAGCCACCAATACCTTTTTGTTCTTATCACATTCTATAAAAATACTGTTGATTCTATAATCATATATGTGTATTTAATCTTACCTATACATATTTTATTTTGACTATTTGAAATTATGAAGAAATTAGTCTAAGAATTTTAAAAGTTTCATTTTCACCACCATCTTAATATTTTTTTTATATATTTTCTTTAACTATTGTGGTCAGTGTTGAAGGAATGTCAGTAACATTTCTAGTTTACCGCTCCAAAAATATAAGGCCAGTCTCCCCTCTCTCGTCTTTCATGATGTTTTAAACACTACTACAACTTCCTGAAAATACTTTGTCGTAAGCTTATTTTTGTTTTCTTACATAGCAGTTTTAGTGAAATGGCTAAGGAATAAACTAAAACATTCAGTCTAGTGCCAGAGCCAAGAGCAGACTGGAACCCATGTGATCACACAGCTTTGCTCAGTTCCACGGGCATACAGACGAACCCTACCTGACATCTGCTTGAACAGACAAATGAAAATACACACATCTATCACCATTCATTCAGTAATTTTTAGCAACAAGTACAGGGTGGAGGAATTCAGGAATGTTCAGTGGTGAGCAAGACCAACATAATACCTGATATTACCAAGTCTTACATTTTAGTGAAAGGGGAAGACATTAAAGAAATAACCACAAATTAGGCCCATATTTATAACATGTGATAATTGTCACAAAGGGTCCTGTGGAAAAACAGTACAGGGGTACCTTTGGTCTGGAGAATCAAGAAAAGCCTTTATGGAAATGGCATTTAACCAAGGCTGGAGGTATGAGTAGGAGCAGAGAGAACATCTGAGTCGGAGGGAAGAAGATGAGAGAAAGCCCTGAGGAAGGAAACGATGTGGAGTATTGGAGAAACTATAGAAAGCCAGAGTGGTTGAACCAAGTAAGTGAAGGAGCAGAGAATAGAGGGCAGTCCCAGTGTCCAGGAACTCACAGACATTAGAATTTTTATCCAAGTGCAATGGCAATTCATTCAAGGATATGGAGCAGGAGAATAATTTAAAATGAATGCCATCTTCATGTTCAAAGTTGCCTCATGTCAAGGTTGAAGCACTAGTTTCCATCTCTTTGAAGATAACTGTATGTGGTCTGTAGAAACATTAGGCATAAAGTTTGGGTCTGTGGAATCAAGTATTTCTTATAACATAGTGGTTAAGACTTCCGGCTTTAAAATCAAACTGTCCTGTATCTGCCACTTCCTGGGTGCATGACTCTAGGTAAGCTTCTAAATATATACATTGTGAATAACAATTTGTTGAGAAAACTAGATGAATAATGCACATAAAAAGGTGAACATGACGTCTGGTACATAGTAAGTGATAAAAAAATAATAGCTATTATTTTCTGACTCACTGCCATAGGAAAAGAATAAAGTCATCACCCAGTGGACCTTTATGCTCCTTACATAAGCTAATGCTGGAAGCATTTTTAGTGAACTAAATTGTATTCAGTGTTTTCAGACTAATGAGCCAAATACGTTAACTGTTCTGGAAGCAGATGAAGCCTGACCGTTTGACTAAATATAGAAATAATTAGAGTCTAGACTCTATCTGTTGATAGGTCTTAGGGAAGCATAATGAGAATTATGCCATAATAGAATAATACGCAAGTCTAAAACAAATCAGAAATTTCACAACACAGATGAAAAACAACTAATTTTACTGATGTCAGAAAAACATTATTGGCTGAGTCTTCTTACAATCTTAGGTTTGTTTCATTTTGTAACAGCTTCCTAATAGTGTAATCAATTATGCCTTTCTGTTTTGCTACTGAAGCCCTTTCTTTCCTCCACACATAGTTTGATAAAATTATCAAATAGAGGATAAAACCCTTTTTCTGTAGTTTTATAAAATGCATTAGAAGCACTTATTCTTTGATGTAGTTGAGGATAGAGATGAAAGTTCCTCATAGGCACTTTTTATTCAAATCCAGAGAACTATTTTCTACAGGAAAAGTATTGACTATTTTACCTGGTATCAAGGCCTAACTCATATTTGCTTATTGTTGCTGGAGCAATTCACGTTACTAGGAAAACACCAATATTATTTGATAATACATATGTAAATAAATGTATAATGCTAATGTGTTGTATGTTAAGGAGAGAAGGCCAGGCTATAAAATTTCACACTCTGTCCAGCCTGAAGACAGAGAATCAGATGTAAATGTTAGAATTGTAGGGTCTTTGTTCATCTCCTGAAGTGTGGGAGGAAGTGATAGCATAACCAATGCTAAGACTGTCTTCATTTCATACATTCGAGTCAGGCTGCAGCCCAGGGTCTGGCACACCAAACCAAAGTGTGAAGCAAATGAAACTATAGAGCTTCATTAAGGCTAAGCTTGGAAACTGACGAGTATAGTACAGGTTTACAAATGTCACCAATCACTACCAGCCCATGGTTAATTTCTCCCTAGTCCTAGTGAAATGAGAAAGAGAGACAATATAATTAGTTTTTCATAGGATAAATTCTTTGGGGGGCTTTATTTGTGAATTTGTGTCCTTCTATTCTTTCTGACATAGTGTAATGGTGGCAGAAGATTTTTTTTTTTTAATTTATGTTACTTACTTGGCAAGATAAAAAATATTGCTAAGATTATGTCAACCTGAAAAATATTTAAACATTGATTTATTTGTTTATTTTAATCTACGAAATCTAAAATGCTAGAATCCACTGGTATTGAGAACATGTAGCAATGATAGTTGGAAAAATAGGAAGTCATGATAGATTCTTTAAATCAAAGTCTGGAACCCCATAAAATCAGATTACTAATTGAAAGCACTAGAGGTTGGAACCTGGTGGCTCTGGTTCCATTCAGACCAGCAGGTACAAACTAGAACACCATGCAAACCATTTAATCAGTGGGACAGCACCAGCTTAACAGACTCTGGCTCCAGTGCTGGGATAGGGGTCTGGGCCTGCTGTATCAGAAGTTAATCTTTATTGTGGAGAGATGTGGGTTGGAGGGTGCAGGGACACTACGAAGGGGCAGAGTGGCCTGGGCCCTTTGGATACCCAATGCAGTTGCTTTGTACCAACTGGCATAGAAGTCTTTCCATATTTTAGCAAGTTGGTATGGCTTTCTACTCGGCTGAACATCATCCTTAGGTATTTAGAATGGAAACCAATCCCTTGAATACCAGCAGGGAGAAGGTCTAAGAGCTTTAATAAGCTGGCTTTGATATTTGGTATCAGCTCCTTAGGCAGACTGAGTTTTGTGAATTAATCCTCAATGGTAGGCCTTACCTGTTTCCAAAGGGAAGTCTGGCTTGAGGATCCTGCTCTGGAGGATACCATGGAAGCCAATTCGATTCCATGATCTTTAGTCCTACTCTTTGAAGGATTAACCTAACCACTGATCTAAACCCCCAAGCAGACTCTGCCTTTGTAAATTAGGAAGAAGGCCGGTTCAGTTTCCCCATTCACCTTCTTTTCCAGGTACTAAGCATGCTAGATTTGACCTCCTGGTTAATAGCAAATAATCTTTTCAATGAATCTTGGTTTTCTTTATTTCTGGGAGGGGAGAGGAAGGAAGGCATAGGAGAATATAATCTGTCATAGGGACATAGCAAGACAATAAAGAGACTCCTGGGCCTCCAAACCCCAATGTTTATACTGCCTTCAACCAAGATTATTTGTATATGTAAATCCTTCCCCTTTTCTCAGAACTGTTCACCTTGTAGGATTCATCTTTGAAATAAACCATTATAATTATTCAACTCATGTCCTGAGAAAAATGCCCTTCTCTGCACCAATAGTATAACATTCTAGAAATTATGCTAATAATCTCAAAAGGGAGCCAGTGATGCTTAATTTACAATCAAATCTCAAATGGTCTTTTGTTGTTCTATGGTTGCTGGGTTGGAAACATTCACAGTCTCTTTAAGAATTATGATGTAGTCATAATACACTTTAATATCCTCAGATAAAATGTGTTGTATCAATGCATTATAATTAAAATGCATTATTAGAGAACCTCTATTTGCTTTTGCTATATTTAACATTTTTAATTTGCAACATATTGCTATCTCTAATTGCTCTTTCTCAGAATTACGGTATGAGATGAATGAGAATTGTACTTATGTACATCATCCATTTTTAATAGGAAAGTAATGGAAATTCAGCAGACTTGTTTAGGTCACACAAATAAAAGATAAAAGCCGCCTATGTGAGACTTCTGGTGCTGGCAATAAAGTAACATTAGCAGACCTGAAAAATCCTAGATGTGTTAGCTAGTTGATTCAAAGAAAGCAAATGAAGTCCCTCAGTTTCAGAAATGTACTAGAAACCAAAGACCAGAGCACTAAGCGTGAGAGCTGATGCTGCAACAGGGAGGGCATGGGGTGAACGAGAGGTCTGGCTTTAATATCCACAAGGGGACAGTAGACAGAGGATTGGACCTATTATGGACTGAATGCATTCCCCCCACCCTCCCACCGCCCCAAATTCATATGTTGAAGCCCTAACCCTCAGTATGATGGCATTTGGAAGTATTTTTAGTTAGATGAGTTCATGAGGGTTGTTTGATGGGATCGGTGCCTTAACAAGACACACCATTGTGCTCCCTCTCTCTCTTCCCCTTTCTCTGCCATAAGAAGACTTAGTGAGAAGGCAGCCGCCTGAGAACCGGGAAGGGAGCCCTCACCAGAACCTAACTATGTGGACACCCTGGTATCATACTTGCAGCTTCCCCAACTGTGAGAAAATAATTTTCTGTTGTTTAAGCCACCCAGTGTACGGTATTGTGTGATGGCAGTTCATGCAGGCTAATACAGAGTTCAAATAAGGAAGAAAGTTGGAACTGTTTCCCACAGAAAGCTGATGCCCTGAAAGGACTGTACCTTCACTAAAAGGGTGGACTAAGAAATAAATTTGTTCCCTAGCAAAGAGAGACAACAGATATGTTTATATATGTTTCTGCCTGGGTTCTAGGTAGAGGAATTAAAAGAAAAGAGTTATTCCTGATATTATAATACCACAGACCTGTGCTGCAAATAGGTTTATGGTTCAAATATAGTCTACCCAATTAGGTTAAACCTTCAACACCAAGTTGAGGAATTAACATAAAAATTGGCCCTATTCCAGAAAATACCTTGTGCTTCTGCTCAAAACCAAGCGCTCTAGAGGGACATTCCCACAATGTAGGCCACGTGGTGTTCTCATAGGAAAAAATAGTTACGCTAACGAATAGAGCTCATGATAAAAAATTTAAAAAATTACAAACCACGCAACAAAGAACACATTCACTGTGAGTGAGAACAAGCAAAACCAGCAGAATTATCACCCCAAAACTTGAGGCAATAGAATGACAATCTGAAGCAGAATATAAATTATGTTTAAAATAATTAAGACATGAAAGAATTGAAACCCTAAGAAGGAATAAGAAAATATGGGGGGGAAAATAGTGGGCACATTAGAAAGAAGAATAAATAAGAAAAATATAATAAATCATTTTTATTAATTGATGAATGACAGTAGATTAGACATTTGAAGAACTGGTGAACTAGAAGCGCTATCAAGATATTAGAAAGATTGTAGCACTGGCAAATTATGAGATGGAAAAGGAAGCAGATTCAGATTTAAGAAACATGGAAGGTAGAATTAGAAGGCCCCCATGCCCCTGATAGGAATTCAGATAGATAGAATAGAAAAAATGCAGGAGAAGCATACTTTAAAGGCTGAGAGAATTTTCTAGAAATGATGCAATACGAATCCATAGAGTAAAGAACCACATGAGTATCAAGTATAATAAATAAAAAGAAATCTACACCTAAATACAGCACAGTGAAACTATAGAACTTAAAATATTAAAAACAACAACAAACAAAAGACAACTAACAGTGACACAATTAGACAAAAGTATAAAAACTTGTCAATAGCAAAAATAAAGACAACAAAGCAGTGGAATAATACATTCAAACTACTAAGAAGAAATAACTATCAACCTAGATTTGTATACTCAACTAAGCTGTTATTTGAGAATATGTTTCAAGCAAAGAACTAGAAAATTTACCACTCAAAGACCCTTGCTAAAGAGAACTACTAAATAATATATTCATAAAAAAGGAAACTGAATTTATGAAAAAAGAGGGGAATAAAAACAATGATGAGCAATCACTTTCATAAACATGAGGCTATATAAGCATTAGCAATGACAAGAGTGACAAATTTGAACATATAAAAATGAGATGAAACAAAAATACTAGCAAACTAACGAATGCAAAAAAAAGTTTGGAGTTAAAGCATTCTAAGATCATTTTAATTTTCAGGAAAGAGTAAAATATTGGTTGAATTTAGACATTGTTATGTCAAGAATTCATGTTAAAAGTTTAAAGATAGTACTAAAGGAAGAGACATAGAATGTATAACTTTAAACCATGGGCAATGATGGATAAGGAAAACTATCAATTAAGTAGAATCTTGAAAAGGAGAAGAAGAAGAAACACAAAAAAGTATGCTAAATAGAATACGTAAGATGGCAGAAATCAATCCATATATACCCATAATAATAATAAATGTAAATAAACTAAATTCACCTGTTAAAAGATAGAATTGGAGTGGGTTTTTTAAAAATCACCTCTACTGCTTATAAGAGATACATTTAAAATATGGAAAACAAACGGAAACTCAGAGGATGGAAAAATCATCCCAGAAAAATGCTAACCAACCAAAAGAAAGCTGGTATACCTATAATATGTCTGACAAACTAGTCTTTTTTTTTTTTTTTTTTTTTTTTAAAGATTTTATTGGGGAAGGGGAACAGGACTTTTTTTTATTGGGGAACAATGGTCAAATTGTTGTCCTTTCAATCTTAGTTGTGGGGGGTTATGTTCAGCTTCAAGTTGTTGTTCTTTCAGTCTTAGTTGTGGAGGGCACAGCTCAGCTCCAGGTCCAGTTGCCGTTGCTAGTTGCAGGAGGCACAGCCCACCATCCCTTGCGGGAGTCGAACTGGCAACCTTGTGGTTGAGAGGACAGGCTCCAACCAACTGAGCCATCCGGGAGCTCAGCAGCAGCTCAGCTCAAGGTGCCGTGTTCAATTTTAGTTGCAGGGGGTGCTGCCCACCATCCCTTGCGGGACTCGAGGAATTGAACTGGCAACCTTGTGGTTGAGAGCCCACAGGCCCATGTGGGAATCGAACCGGCAGCCTTCGGAGTTAGGAGCACGGAGCTCTAACCGCCTGAGCCACCGGGCCGGCCCCCAAACTAGTCTTTAAGTAAAATTTAAAATGTATATATTTGGGGGAAAAGCACGCTACGTGGTGATAAGGAACAAAATCATCAAGAGGATACAAAAATTCTAAACTTAATAATAATACACCTAAAATAATAAAAATACTTGACAAAATTACAACAAAAATGGACAAATACAAAATTATATTTTAATACTTTAATGTAATTCTTTCTGTAGTTCATGAATCAAGCAAATAAAAATTTTGTAAAGATTTAGAATGTTTCAGGAACATTAAGAAATTTGATCTAATATACTTATATAGAATCCTATATCCAATAGTTAAAGAACACACATTCTTTTTAAATACATACCTCATTTAGAAAAACCAGATAACAGTTCTAAAACAAATCTTAACAAACACCAGTCGATCTAGATTTCTACGTTATGCAGAAAATAATCACAGATCTCAATGCAAAATATAAAAATGAATGACCAACAGATAATCATTCTTCTATGTTTAGAAATTTAAAAATATACTTCTAAATAATTTATGGATCAATCAAGAGATTGTTGTATCAAAACTTGTGGGTTGGAGCTAATCCTGTCATTAAATGCATCATAGATAGATAGATAGATAGATAGATAGATAGATAGATAGATAGATATTCTATATATAATATATTAGGGAAAAGATACTGAAAACTAAGACTCTGTGTGTGTCATTTTAAAAGTTAGGGAAAAGAGCACTTACAAGTTAGGCAATATAGGAAAGTTGAGCTTTTAATGTTTTATAAATTTGTGGTGGTTTACCCCAATTGACAACTAAAAGCACTTGACCTACCCCTGCACAGCTTAGTGGTTAAACACCTAAGTCTGATGGTCTTTAATTTCTGGTTCTATCACTGACTGTTGGCACAATATTTGATTTCCCTGGGCTTCAGTTTTCTCGTCTGTAAAACAGGAATTAGAAAACACAGGGAGCTCTCATCATGAGACTGTTTATTACATGAGTTTTTATAGGGGAAAATGTGTCATAATATGAAAATATTGACAAACGAATTGACCTCTTCAACTGATCCCCCAAGTCAAGTGCCTGGGCCCTGTCTATCAATTTCTGCACTGAGTGTCCAAAACTCTGCATTTTCAAATAATGGTAATGACCGTTAGAAATATAATGCAAATGATGGAGGATGTCATGAAGTCAATAAAAATAGAAAACTAATTGAATTACAAACAAAGCCACTGACAAATATTTGGCAAAGTTAAACATGTTAACACTCCATGAAAAAAATATTAACCAGAACAATTATTTGATAGGCATTTCAAAGGAGAATAATTTTGATATCAAAGTTCTAAGGAAATTCATGAAGAACTCAGATAATTTTGCAAAATCAATCCCTTGTATGATCATGTTGAAAATATAAATGTAAAATGAACAATATTGCATTATGCAATCAGGTAATTTTCTTGGAAAAAATATGCCCTCCCACCTAAAAAAATCCATATGAATCACTTTGTTCGTTTTAAGAATTAGTACAAAGTTGAAATTATAATATAATATATGTGGTGTAGATGAAAGATAAGTGTACGAGGTCTTGGACAATTAAGTTCACAAATTCATCCTAGAAAAAGTGCTATGTACCTAATTGCTGATTATCACTACGGTCAACTTCGAAGTACTCCCCTTGGGAAGCTATGCACCAACACCAGCACTTACTCCACCCTTCAAAGCAATTTTGGAATCTTTTTCTGGAATGACCATCAGAGCTGTCATCATATTACCCTTGATGTCCTGAATGTCATCAAAATGTCTTCCCTTCAAAATTTCCTTTATCTTTGGGTAAAGAAAGAAGTCATTGGGGCCAGATCAGGTGAATAGGGAGGGTGTTCCACTACAGTTATTTGTTTACTGGCTAAAAACTCCCTCACAGATAGTGCCATGTGAGCTGGTGCATTGTCATGATGCAAGAGCCATGAATTGCTGGCAAAAAGTTCAGACTGTCTTTTTCACACAGCCTTTTCAGCACTTCCAAATAGTAAACTTGATTAACTTTGTCCAGTTCGTACAAATTCATAATGAATAATCCCTCTGATATCAAAAAAGGTTAGCAACATCGTTGCAACAAGTTCTCAAACTTAATTGTCAGACCTTGTATGTCATAATATTAATAATTTTTAAAGGTAATATGCTAATCAACAATTTTCTCCCAATAATTTACGATAAAATTGTGGTTTCCATTTCAAGCATGATCTTTTAACTGGTCTTTCCCAGCACCAATTGTATTTTGATAGGAAGGACCTCATGAACCTACATAAGGGTTATTGGGAACCTTAATTGAAATAATTTATGTAATTAATTACAATGTGCCTGGCACATAGTAAGTATTCAATAAATCTTAGCAGTGAACCATCCCGTGCTATGTCATGTATCTAATACTTAAAAAAAAACCTCCATGCAAGCTCTCAAAGTACTTTGCCAACATTGTTGCCCAATATTATCCTTTATAAAGTCCAGATCTTATAAAAAATTGAACTCTTCTCCGTCTTCCACACATCTCCAACACAGTCTACCTCAGGTTCTTTCTTTACCCCAAGTCGTTTCCTGAAACATCTAGATTCTTCAAGGTTCAGCTTAACTACAACTTCTTAGAAAAGTTCTTCGCTAGCACTCCAATTAGAAATAATCCTTCCTGCCCTTGTATTCTGTATTCTCACAGAAAAATGTGTAACTGTGATGGCACTTATAACGTTTTTCTTAAGAAGGGCTATTTATGTCTTGTTTCTCTTACTTGATTGCAGTCTCTGTAAGAGCAGGTCCCAAGTGGATCTTATTATCCTCATAGCACCTTGCACCGAGGCTAGCACATAATATCCACCCATCCACCCATTCATTCACAAACATTTACAGAATGACAAAAATAGTCAGATTTAATTACTGTGTATTCATTGAGCGAGTGAATTCAAGATAGAGCAGTTTATTAAGGGAGCGTAATAGGAAATTTTCTTTTGGCTTGCTGGCAAGATCGCTTCCCAATCTTTTCTAAACTTCGAGACAGGATCCTGAATGTGTGCTATTCCAGAGATGTGCTTGAGGGAGTCGCATGTGTTATTCATTACATCACATATAACCTTTTCAAGTTTACAATCAATCTTGCTCGGAAGGCTGGTGTCATTTAAAAAGTATGGCTGTGTGCTGGAAGGAGAAATAATCTGAGCCGGCTACAGTCTGTGAATTCAAATACCTTATTTAAAGGTCCAAACATGAAGAAGGTGGATGTACTAAACACATCATTTCCCAGTGATTGAAAAGGGATGGTACATTGAAGCTTTGTTGGGTTTCAATGCATTGATTTTCTCGCTACCTATTTTTCTCAGGTTTGTCAGGTACTTAAGAGTCTATTTCAAGTTGCCTGCAGACTCCTTTTCTCATGTTTCTTAAAATTATTTGTGATTAAATCACCTGCATTGTCTTCCAGGCTCTAATGATTCTCTTCCTGCGAAACCTGGTTTTTTTCTTTATTTTATTCTGGTTCTCACATCTTTATTTTCCAATCCACTGCTTGCTTTTGGTTTCCCCATCAATTTTTCTGTTTCTTAATTCTCTGTACATGCTCTTATCTGTTCATCTGTCTATTCATTCAGCATTCAGTTACTGGACAGCTTGCAGTGTCAGACAGGGCCCTGGTCAGAGACCAGTTCCCTAGCCTAGATAGACTGCAGTCTAAAGTGCTGATGGGAGACTAAGGAACATAATGTCACATGACATAACGAGCAAGCATAGGATACACCACACACATCATCATGTAGTACTCTATCAGAAGTCTGAGGAAGTACATGAATCATGGAATGAAATTGATAGCTAAGGATTCTTGGTAGCAATTAGTATTAAACGTGGATATTAAGTCAACAATGGGTAAAAAGAGGAATTCCAGGTGCACAAAGTAGAGTAGCAAAGGCAACAGATGTCAGTTGCAAAGAGACCTGACCGAGGACGATATTTCTCAGTACTTTTCATGGACCAACTGCATCAGGACCATCGAGAATGTTTTAAAAGTCAAAGATATGTGGGCTTCACCTCCAAATCTATTGATCCGGAATCTCTGGAAGTAGGTAAAACGTGGCTTTTACAGGCATCTCAGTTTATCTGTAGGCAGGACAAGGTTGAAAACCACTATATAGAGATGAAGGAGCATGGGTAGGTAACAGGCATATTGACCTAACTGACATAAATGAAGAGAGGATGTAAGTAAAAGGGCAGCTAGAGAAGCCTACAACCATTATTGACATTTTTTCATATCTTATGTGGTTTCCATTTGAGACGTGGATATTAAAATTTTGGTGGGCCTTCCAGATGCCAGGCATGGCGCTAGATACTCTCTGAATGAAATTAATTTATCAAAACAATTAGTCTATCTTCTATGTTTCTGGGCTTCTATGTTCTAGGTTACTGAGTACTAGTAGAGAAAACGATACAACCACATGGATTGGTTTCATTACCAATATGTGGTCTTCCCCCTCAATTAAACCCTCAGCATTGCCTGACCATTCTATGCTTTTCTAGCTGTCCCTTCATTCTTAACCACAGCTATTACAAACTTTCTCCATTCTCCTCAAATCTCCTACTGTACTGCCTCTATCCTAATTCTTTTTTTTTTACTTACTAGATAACCAGTTCATTATGAAAGGATATAGCTCAGGAACTGTCAGATAGAACAAATGCATAGGGCAAAGTATGTGGGAAGGGACGTGGAGCTTCCATATTCTCTGAGCCAGGCACTCTCCCTGAATTGCCATGTATTCACCAACTCCAAAGCTCAATCTTAATTCCTAGTAGTAGATAAACTCAAATACTACTTCACTGAGAGAAAGAGACCCTTAAGAGAGGATTCCTCGACTTCTTTCCATCCAAAAAATAACTGGCTCTGCACCCAGTCTCATTACCCACCCATTCCCTTGCCTAGAGTTAGTCCTTCCAAACCGAGACCTAGGCCAGCAAGCAGCAGTATCACCTAGGAACCTGTTAGAAATGCAGAACCTCAGACCCTACCCAGACCTACTGACACAGAATCTGCCTCTTAACAAGATGATTAAAATTCGAGAAACTAAGCTCAAAAAAGGAAGCGCTCCCCTACCTTCCACGTCACGTGCCTGGCTTCATCCAATTTCCTTCCGTCTTCTCTAATTACAAACCCTCTCCTCTCAACAACATTAAAACATGTTTAAGTCTCTCCATTTTAAATCAGCAAACAAACCATTTTTTAAAACTGCTGTGACCCCCCCAGCCCCAGGGGGTGAATAATACCTGATGTTCTTTTCCTCTGCAAAGCCCCAAATCATTAGACTTTGTTATATTCTGTTTTTATTTTGCTTCCATTCATTTTCCAACCCACCTTTTTTTTTAAAAAAAAAAAAATTACAGTTTATTGGGTGACAATTGTTGGCAAAGTTACATAGATTTAAGGTGTACAATTCTGTATTACATCATTTATATATCACACTGTGTGTTCACCACCCAGAGTTGGTTCTCTTTCCATCACCAGATATTGGATCCCCTTTATCCTCATCACTTTTAAAGGATACTACTAGTTGTCCCCCCAAAACCTAGTCCCCGACTTTTCATGGTAATAACACCTCAATATTTGTCTGGTCACTTAACTCTTTAAAAACTATTTCCCAGCTTCCCTTGCAGTCCTGTATGTCCATATCTCTAGGTTCTGACTGATGGGGTGCTAATGGAAATGATATATGTATCTTTGGAGAAATGTTCTTAAAAGGACAGAGTATGCCCTTTTTATTTTCTATCTTTTCCTGCTGGTAGAAGGTGGATAAAATGGCTCAAATACTGGCAGCTGACTTGGACCATAAGATGAATTTGGGAATGGAAACCACACATGACATGGGAACAAGCTAGAAGTCTTCAGGGAATTGAAACAATGGAATGCCATTCCAGACTGAACAGACTATCCCCAGACTTCTTGGACTTGAATAAGAAATAAACTTGCACCTTATTTAAGCCAATGGTCTTGGAGGCTTTTAGCATCAGAATCCTAACTAATATTCTATGGCAATCTGCCAATCCTCCTTGACTCCTGATGGTGTTCAAGCTATCAGTGATATGTATTTTCTTTTTTTGTTACTCCTCAAGGCATACAACACAGTTGACTACTCCTCTTCTTTTAAATATTTTTTCCTTTGGACTTCCATGACACCACATCACCTGGGCTTTATCCAAACTCTCCTCTGCCTCTACTTACTCCTCAAATCAGAGTTCTCTCCCATGGATGTATATTGCAATCCTTTGAAAACATGCTGATGCTTGGGCTCCAGCCCCAGAGATTCTGATTCAATTAGGCTGGGGTGAAGTCCTGGCATCACTGTTCTTTGCAAGTTCTCCAGTGACTCTAGCATGCAGCCATGGTTCGCAGCCACTGCCTTAATTATTGTTGGTCCTACGGCCACTGTAGACTCTAGACTCATTCTCTGATCTGCACATTCACCCTGACCAATCTCATCTGCTCCTAGTTTCAGTTAGCATCACATGCTGATGACTTTCAAACTGGTATCTCCTAGATCTCTATTGAGCTTCAGACATGTATATTAAACAGTCAATTGGACAGCTCCAATGGATACGCCATTGACATGACTGTCCTATGCGATTTTTGTCATTATTTCTTCCCACTGCTCCCCAAAAGTTCTTGTGCCTCATCCCGTGTTTACTATCTGTCTGAATAGTGCCACTATCCACATAGTTGTACGAGCTCAAAATTTTAGCTTCCTCCCCAATTCCCTCAGTGACCATATCTGGTCAATCATTACACTGTTTCTACATTTTAACAGCTCTCACATTCATTCACTTCTCTCCATTTTCACCGCCATTCCCTGGTCGAAGGTACCATTATTTCTTGCCTATAGTGGTTTCTCGCTAGAGTCTTGCTCCCTTTCGATGCTTTTTCTGCACAGCAGCTGGAGTGATCATTTAAAACACATATCCACTCATGACAATGCTTTGCTTCGAATGCATCAGTGTTCCCCTTGGCTTTGGGATGGAGGCCAAATGCCTTTGCTTGGTGCACCAGACCCTTCATAAGGTAGTCCTGCCTTACCTTCCCAAAGTCAGGGCTCATTATTCCTCTCCACCCCTACGCTACTGCATCGGTATAGGGAAGTGTTGGTAGTTTCCCAAATTCATGTTCTTTCCTGCACCCACTTTCCTGCACCCACTTTCCTGTACCCCTGGTTGTACCAAAATGCTCCACTTTCTTATCTGGTTGACCAAACACTTCCTAAACTTCCCTGAAAACAGAGAATTGTCTTGATTATCATTTGTACCTGTAGGCTTTTAAACAATGTCTGGAGTATAGTTGACTCTACACCAAATATTCCCTACCAATATCGTGGAGCTTACATTATGGTGGACTCAATATTTATAGAACAAAAATAGATTCTTAATTATTTTATATGTAGGCTCAGAGAGGTTTACTAATTCACCAAGCATCACAGTAAAAACATGTAACCCAGGTTCTGATCTAGGTTTGTTGGCTCCAAATCTCATTTTCTTCCCACACTAATATACAACTTCTACACAAAGACGCTTTGTGGAGAGACTGAAATAAATAGGCATTTAAAGCAAACTGCTCTAATATTTTGAAATGATTTCTAGGTCATCATGAATTTCCTGGCTTTTCTAATTAGCCTGTGGCTTCTAACTAGCTTATAAAACACCAGTCTGAAGTTGTGTTCATCTAAAAGCAAAACAGTTGGTCAATTAAACCAATTTAGTAAAAAAGATATAAACAATTGAATATCTTGGAAGGACACCAGTTTTGTTTTTAAATAGTTGGCTTGGCATCAATATGGGCATAGCCTTACATTCCAGAATGTTATTGCTCCTTCCACTTGGACTTGGAATTTGAAAGTGTGGCTTTTCTTGTGCCTTGTTTACTCAAATTACACAAAACATTAACTATAGTTCACAAGGTCAGAAACACCTATAGAATCCAAGTCAATAAAGGAGTTTGTTCTGTATAATAAATATAACAGCACACACATGATTATAAATGTATGTTGTGGGGATTTTGAAAAGAAATGCAAGACTGAAAATGAAAAGAAATGTAACAATGGGGGTGGAGGGAAGAGATGAGCGGAGAGGTGGAGAAATGGTTGACCAAAAAGGAAAAAATAAAGACTATATTCTGGGGAAGAGAGTAGAGGAAGTAGAAGAATTTCAGTACAGACTCTGCTTCTGCTGGCTTCAGGATAGGAGAAAACCCTCTTGGGGTGGCAAGGTGACTATTACAACCATCTTCTACTGGCGTCTGGGGCTGAGTATGTTAACTTTGTGAGTAGTATCCTCTACAGGTTGAGGGGAAGCAAAGAAATGGGTAGAAAAATCCACTCGTGTCATGTAACTAGCTCATTCTTACACCTCCGTACAAGGCATTTGTCCCAGAGGCACACGTTTCTTAGTGACCAGTCAACATTTGGGAGGAGAACAATAACCCAGGACCAAGGAAGCGTCATTGTTCTCCAGCACAGGGGCTGAGGGGTCGAGTGAACCTAGAAGCTTCCTTTACCTAGAGGCAAGGTGCCAGATATCTAAAAGGTGAAATGAAATATCTACATGGCCTTATAACAAAATAAATCACCATTTTGTCTTTTAGCCTAATGGTGTTTGGCTTTCTAATGCTTTCAATTGAAAAAGTTAGGAATTTTGCAATTGTCTCTTAAACTTATGGAAAATTGTTCAATCTTACTCAAGAGAAACAAGTTAAAATGGAAAATATAACATTTTCAATCAGATTAAAAATTGGAACATTTGACAAGCTGTGAGGAAGTAGGCATCCTCATACACTGCTGATGAAATATCAGCTGGTAGCAATGTTTATGAAGGGCAACATGGGACTATTTGTTAAAACACAAAATATGTAAACTTTAACCCCAGCAAATCCACTTCTAGAAATGTATTCTACAAATGTACTTACACACGTGAAAAACAACATATGGATGAGGTTATTTGCTGCAGTCTTGTTTGTAACAATAAGAGATATGACTCAGCCTCTTGAGAGAGATGAAAAGCCCATCAAGAGGTATATTATAAAGATATTTTTAAGAAATATTCAAGAATTTTTATTTTGAAGTGTAATATCCTAAGATATGTTGTTTTGTGAACCGATTAATTTTATATCGTCATTTGTATGAAAAGGAAAAAAAAATATATATATATATGGAAGGACATGCAAAAAACTAATGAGTCATTACATATTTGAGAAGCAGGCGGAACAATTTAGCAGATGGGAGATAAGATTGGAAGGGAGGTTGTTTTTTGTTGTTTTTCTTTTTACTGAATAGCCCTTTGTTCTTTTTATTTTGGAGCCATATAAGTGTATTACTTATTCAAAAATTCAATACATTAATTTTAAAAAAAAGAATAGGGTCCTAGCTAATGCATTAGAACTAAGCATACGTGTAGGAAAGCTGGCACTGACCTGTTGATGGCATATATTGACTTATCAGGTTTCTTCCAGCTTTTAGAATTTCTGGTCTATTGCAGTTCTGAACGCTCAGGACTGCAGTGCTCAAAAGAAATAGTCTATGATTAAGGTGGCCCCTACAGGACAAACTGAGAATTTGTTGTTACTTTGTTCCCCCTTTTAAAGGCAGAAGAGTTTAGAATATATGATTGGGAATTGTGACCATGGGTTTTCCCTTTGCTGTTGCTAGAAATACAAGTTTTGACAATTACTGACATACGCACTGCAAACAAAGCCATTTTATAGGAAGCAGGTTGGGGTACTAGTGTTCTGAAGAAGGAAACCTATCTACCTGGATTCTGAGGCTTTCCCTGCCATTCAGAACTTTATGACTTTAAGCAAGGTCCCTAACCTTTCAGACCCTATTTCCTCACCTGTAAAATGTAGATAATATTACCATCCTTGGAAATGTGTTGATCACTCAAGTTTTCTTTTAAAAACTCAGAGCTTCTAGAGGTCAGTGATGTTCAACCCCTAAGGCAATCCCAGGTCCACCAAACTCATTCCAACAAGAAGTGAGCTGCTCAAGACCACAGCTAGACAAAGAGCACCTCAAACAAAGAAAAACTTTCTAGAGAAAAGAAGCAGAATGGCCAGATTATATGACCAAGGAGCTCTGAGACATAATATGGATGACGTTCTAGTTACCATTGTAGTGTTTCCCATTCTGCATTTCCAATGGAGTTTTTATCATAGTTATATTGTTCCTTCTCTGAATAGTTTGTGTATTAATTGAGGGTGACTAATAACTATGATTTACTATAAATCACTACAATATTTTATTGGAATATTTACTTAGAAAAAGCTCAGAAATTTTTGTTAAACTCGGAGCAGTGAGGTTGTAAGTCTGAAACTGTCAGGAGTCAGAAAAAATGAAAGAAGACTGAGATAAAGGAAAATTGGGGGGTGGTGATGGGGTCGGGGTGCGAAGAGAGAGAATGAGAGAGAGATCTTGAAATCCAAGAGGATCCAGTTATGTGAAGAACACACTTTTTCATTTTTGCTTCAGTCACTATGAGTTGGGTTTTCTAAACCTTGTAAGTGAAAATATCTCAACTAACTACAGAGTCTGAAGTAGATGAAAAGATGCTTAACCTGATGTACCTCACACTGACATACCATTTTTCAACTATCAGATTTGCAGATGTCCAATGTCTTGATAACTCACTATATTGACCAATTTACAGAGAAAAAGGAATTATCATACTTTGCTGGTGGGAATATTCAGATGATACAATCCATGTGTTTGGTAATTTGGGAATGTTTAGCAATAATACAAATTAATTTATCTTTTAGTTCAACAATTTCGCTTCTAGGTTTTATTCCACAACTACACTGATACACACGAAATGAAGGAACATTAACAGCAATTCATTAACAGCATTTTTTTTTTGTAATAGTGGAACATCAATGTAACTGTCTATCAATAAAGTTCTGGATAAATGAAAAATACAGTACATAATATAGGGGACTATGTGAAGCTGTAAAAAAGAATGAGGAATTTCTGTTTGTGCTAATATGGACATATCTTCAAGATAATGTTGTTAAAGAAATATTTTTAAGTGCGGATGTTTGTGCAAAATATTTGTATAAAAATAGGAGAAAGAAAATATCTTTTCATATTTGCTTGTATGTGTATGAATATCTCATGAAAGGTAGAAAAGAGACATAGAAATAGTTATCCACGGGGTAGGGACACTGGAACATGAGATTTAAGGGACAAGATTGGGAGGGAGATTTTTCACTGTATATCTTTTATTGTGTTTAAAAATTGGGATAACTACATAAACTCTTCACAGATATTTTCAATGTATTTTTTTAAAAGAAAAATACGATAACAACATTGTGGAGTTCCAGAATTCTAAATTATATGTGAGGTACCAGCGTTGAAATGTCAGCTGCATAAATTGAACGAGCAAGCTTTCTACCATCTTCTAGAAATTCAGCTCGGAAGAGACCTGGGCTGCGCAGCTTGAAAAGAGATATCCCATGGCAATGGCGTCACCTATAGGACACATCGAGAATCTTCTGTTTGTTCCTTTTTTTATTTTTATTTTTCTGAGCTGGCCATAAGGCATGGATAGGAGAGGTGCTTGGTTTTCCATTGGAGTTCCTGAACAAAAGCATTTTGCTAATTACTGTGGATTTACTGTCAGATATACCTGGATACAAATACTGTCCCTCTCGTTTACTGTCTGTGTAGCTTTAGGCAAAGGCACTTACCTCTTAAAAGTCGGAGTTTCTTCACTTGCAAAATATGGATGATAATATTGACCTTATCGTATTGCCTACTAACATTTTAAGTGAATTGTGTTGCCTAAGGAATAGCCGTGCTGCCCTCCAAACTGGCCTGTGATCGCTCAACTTGTAAGGCAACCCCAGGTCTCAGAACCTGCGTCAGTGGGAAGTGAGATTCTAAATAAATGCCGCCCACAGAAGGGGATGTAAGGATGCCTTCCCGGAGCTTCCCTGCTGAGTAAGTGAAGGGAGCCTGGAGAGAGGAAGAGGGTGAGGGGAAGAGTGAGAGAGAAAGAAAAAGCTTTTGAACCCCGTATCCAGGCATACTGGGAGCTCTGAATTTATCCCTGACTTTTCAGTTGTAAAGACAATACATTCTTTTTTCTAAAGCCAAATTGAGTTTGTTTTCTTTTCTTTTCTTTT